>NC_061087.1:68246196-68258696 GCF_015104395.2 Macrobrachium nipponense | reverse complement strand
TAAATTGTGATACTTCGCCATGTTTTGCTCCTGCTCCTGTTCCCTGTGCATCATATATATATATATATATATAATATATATATATATATATAGAGTATATATATATATATCTATATATATATAATATATATATAATATATATATAGATATATATATATATTACACACATAAATATATTCTTCCCCTTAAAAGTAGAACGTTTACCTTAAGCAGTGATTTATTTTGTTCGTTTTAGTTGAATGCATTATTATTATTTATTCTTTCAATTAGCAATAAATGAAACTTTTTAAAGCTATTTCATAATTTTTTTACTTATATCCATCAGCATTATATTCATCATAACTCCTTCAGTGGAAGCGAAAGACATATAAGGTTCAAGTGGAAATTGAGGTTTAGGGAGAGATGATACCGTATTTCGATTTATCATATATTCCTTTTCTTCCTAAAAGGAAATACCATCATTCAAGGAAATAGATGATAAGCTTAACGTGCTTTTTGAAACTTTTGATTGCATATTGTTGGTTATGATGTTATCTTCCTCTTTCTCTCTTTTTTGACGAAGTGTTCCCTGTTGCAGCTCAGTTGTATTATTCAGATGAACATCATATATTCGATTTGCATAATTCACCTTATTAAAATATTGCGCACTGGGTTCATACTAAATTCTCAAGTGAAACTGTTGTCATTGAAATGAAACAATACTCGTCAATCAATATCATATTAAGGAGGAGGCACTTCAAAAACGTTGAAAAAGTTATAAAAAAAATGTGCGTAATAAAAAAGCCTCTAGAAGTCGTCAACGTTTCAGGTAGAATGTAGCAAGTGCTACTCTACGTCAACGACAGATGTCCGGAAATAAAGAAAAGTGTATCAAGAACATGCTGGGCTAGGATCTTGTTGAAGTGTTTAAGAGGCAGTTGCTTCTGACAGAAAGAAAAACAGATTATATATATAAGTAGCGATTCCGATAAAACTTTTAGTAGATGAACGCTAGAGGGGATCAGTTAGAAAATGGAAAAGGAAATGATACACAATTTCCTTGAGAAATCGCTTCGAGATTGAGAATTGTATTGTTATATGTTTGGTTATTCATCTTTTTAGTTTTCTGTAAAAGAAAACTATTGAGATGGCTTTGCCTGTCCGTCGGGACTTTTTCTGTCCAATTCAGATCTTAAAAAAATGTGGGGCTAGCTGGCTGTAAATTGATGTACCAATGAAACCTCGATGTAACTTTTACTTGTTTGGATTGTGACCTCAGTACGCATTCACTAAATTCCTTATTTTTTTTCACTGAAATGAAAAATGAAGGGGCAAAACCAGGGGTCTTATGAAGAAATAGTTACAGCTGATACGGAAAACAGAAGCTGTCCTCGAATTCCTGCTGAATCACGTCTTTGAGCAGACAGTAGGATAGCTTGAAGAACTAGAAACCCCAATCACCTATGGCATACTGAAGGACCAGCTGAAGTCGTCCTTCAGTATAGCATACCGACCAATCAAAAAGCGAAGTTCCTCAATCATGTGGGGACCCCATAGGCGATGGCCAGCCGTTGTCAATATATAAACAACCACAGTGACTGATTGCCCTGACAGCCAAGGGTGACCAAACTGAGTTGTCCATGAACCTCATGAGGTAGGTGCTCCTCACCAAACTTCTCCGCCAGACATTAGCAGCCATGCCGAAACCTTCACTATGCCCATAGAAGAGTACCTGATCATGGTATGCGGGGTATATACAGCACACAGAGCAGCAGACCCTAATCAACAGTACACCACACCTAACATTCATTGGAAGGTGAAGAAGACAGTGGTGCACATGAACCAACCACTCCTATTTACAAAAGATGTTTCCCCAAACAAGAGCCTCCTTATGGTATATGCTCTTTCACTGGAGGTTTGGAAGCAAGGTGAGAAAGAACAAGGGCTGTGGATTGTCAAAAAACGCTCGATAGGATCACACAGGCCACCGACCTATACTAATGTCAGAGGGGGGCAGACAGGTTTACTCATAAGATAATTCATGCCTGACCACCACTGTCTTTCTTCCAGGTACAAAAGAAAAAGGGAAACATGCGTCTTCCTAGAAAATGAAAGGTCTTAACATGGAATTCCTAGTGGACACCGAAACTAACATATCTTTCATCCCAGCCAGACTGGGTGAATGAATCAACCCTGCCCCACACCCCAACCTACAAGTATCGATGACCAACAAAGCACCACTGACAATGTACAGCAGGCGAGAGATGAATGTTACCCTTAACGGGGAAAGCTATAACTGGACTTTCATAACACCAGATGTGACAGAAAAGCAATTGTTTATCAGAACAATGGAGACTTCATCTCCACAGAAATTAAGCAGATGTATAATAGAAAACGCAGCATCCAGCAAGAGGAAAGAGAAAGTATGTCCCATCGCCCTCGATGTCCAACCACCAGAAGTGAGAGAATTACTACAAGAATTCGAGGACGTATTCAGGGACAACCTCGAACACGACCTAATAAAGCCAGGAAAACACAAGGTCCAACACCACATAGAAACAGAAGTTCCTTGATCCATTCAAGATTCAGACTTCTGGCTAGCGAAAGCTTTACCTGCACAAAGAAAGTATTCAAAGAAATGGAAGAAGCCTGAATATGTCAGAAAGCCTCCAGCTTATGGGTGCCATGACTACACATGGTAATGAAAGCAGATGGAACATGGCACCCCTGTGGAGATTACCGATGGCTGAATGTAACAACGAAATTGGACAGATACCCACTACCAAATATAGCAGATATAACAAACCAAAATATAGTGGATATTTCCATTTGCCAGCAGCAATAGAAGACATGGAGGAGACCGCAATCGTCACCCCATTCCGAACATAGACATTCAACTACAGTTGATTGGCCTTCACTACTTAGGGACAATGTTCCAAAGGTTAATGGACGAAATATTTGGGGATATCCTAATCTGTGTAATATATGTGGAGGATATATTAATTTTCAGCCTGAACCTTAATCAGCATCTCAAACACGTGACACATGTTAAAAAGACTAAAAGAAAATATGTGTGAGGACAAGTGCAAATGGGCAGAGAAAACGGTAGAATTTCTGGAACCAAAGTTAATTCAGACAGCCTCAAACCTGTGCCAGCAAAAATGAAAGCAATAACAAATTTTCCAAAACCTATGACAGTGAAATCGGTGCAAGAATTCTCTGGACTAATAAACTATTAATATAGGTTTATCCTGAACACTACACAAATAATAAGCCCCATATATCAGTGTCTCAAAGGAAACAAAAACAGTTAAATTGGGCAGAAAAACAAGATAATGCATTTACATTTGCAAACAAAACAATAACATCTGCAGCAACATCAATAATTGCTAGATGCAAGTAACACGGCACTGGGTACTGTGCTCAAGCAGTACACGGTGGATAGTCGCCACTCATTAGCCTACTACAGCAAAAAGCTAACAACCGCAGAGCAGAAGTACTCAATGTTCAGCAGGAATCTCCTTGTAGTTTACAAAGCAGTCTGCCATTTCCACGACATACTCGAGGGATGTCAGTTCATGGTCCAGACAGACCGCCAACTACTAGGTCTTGCCTTCACAAAGTCAGTAAATGCATGATCAGCATGACAACATCGGCACCTGTCAGCAATAGCCAAGTACTCCCGCACCATTAAATACCTGAAGGGCTCATGAAACACAGTGGCAAATGCCTCATCAAGAAACTGTGTCATCTCCATCCAGATTTGGATATCCTATCCTGGCATCATGGAAACACAGAAGGACGATAAGGGATTGCAGAGACCACTGCAGAGAAATCCCTCCCTTCAATGGAGTGACCTGTCGATTGATGATGGAATGGTGACCATCACCAGCAAGACGAGTACCAGACGACCATGGCCTTACTTGCCAGAGGGACTGAGAAGGAGAGCTTTTGGCCTTAAATATAACTAATCCCACCCATCAGGTACATGTTGTGGGGCATGAGGAGGGAAGTAAAGACGTAAAAAAGAAAGTGAATCCCATACCAGACATCAAAAGTCACGAGGCAGGATGGAAAAATTCAAAACAAAGGACCTCTGACTTGCCCACATACACGTCGTCATAGTGGGACCACTAACCCCCTCAGAGGGGTACAAGTGCCTATTTACAATCATAAACAGGAACATGAAATGGCCGGAAGCAATCCTCAGTTACTGGGTCAGCAGACACGGAGTCCCCTAAGATCATCACCTGTGGCAGAGGCGCCAACTTCACCTCCGCCCTGTGGAACACCCTACCCTAGCCAGCAGTCTGGGGACAAAAATCACTCATAATGGCCCACAACCCAAAAAACAAATGGAATTACGAAAGGTTACACAGGTCATTGAAAGCTCTCTCTGCCAGATGTCAGAGAAGAGAAATGCTGCGGGTCCTGCTGGGATTAAGAACAACACTACACAAAGCATTCAACGTACCTCCTGCAGAAGTCCTGTATAACCAAGAATTGAAGTTACCAGCAGACTTTTTCAATAAAATGCAAGCCAGACAACAACATTCTACACCAGAAGGGCAATAGGAAAACTGATACCAGCCAAGACACATTGACCCCCCCTCTTCCCAGCATATTCTGGTCCACACACACGCACACACACACACACGCACGCACACACACGCACACACACACACACACATATATTTATATATATATATATATATATATATATATATTATATATTCTATATATATATATATATATATAATGTCACAAGGGAAGGTATATAGATAATCTTGGACATTTCCACTCCACAAACCATTCATACATAAAAAATAGATGATGAGTGGTTGTTTATGTATAGTTATTCATATCAATTAGTAGGTTTATTTATATATTACTTCATCAATCATAAGTAGGTTTCTTACATAATGACGACAAATGCCTTCTTTTATGTAATTTAAATATCGAAGTATTTTCTTTGTTATAACTATTATATAATAATTTTACAAAAGTACAGGAAATTGCGTTATCTTTACTCACTTTGTTCTTTCAAATATTATAGATTTTTGTTACTGAACTTGTGATAACGATAGAATATTCACTCTAAGCAACCTCGGTGGTCGCGGGTTCGATTCTCGGCCATTCCAATGAAGAGTGAGAGGTGTGTATTTCTGGTGATAGAAGTTCACTCTCGACGTGGTTCGGAAGTCACGTAAAGCTGTTGGTCTCGTTTCTGAATAACCACTGGTTCCATGCAACATAAAAGCACCATACAAACAAACAAACTAAGCATTATACACCAATATTTGTAAACAATTTATGCTACCATAGCAGCTAGAATGATCATTTATTTTTCGAGAAGAGAAAAAATTCCACATTCCCGGAATTGAAGATATAAAAAAATTTCATTATCATTACACTCACCGTCCGATATGCACAACTCCCTCCCCACCCCCTACTACCCGGGCTACTGCCGCACCACCTACTCATCGGGGAAAATACCACGTCGCACAATAAAGTAACTTAGATTGTTTATAACAAAATAACAAAGAGAAAAAGGGAAACATATTTTGATGACACATGCACGAAGTAATTAGAAAGGTGTTGGTGATGCTATTCTGAAGAATAGCATTTTTGTCATGATAGCCTCAATACTGGACTGTTGTAAAAAATTATACTGGCGCATTTCTCGAGTTTTTGGACACCGTGTACTATTAGAATGGTAAAAAGAGCAGATATAAAGAAAGGCCACCAGGTAAAGGTGGAGCATCTGTGTTTAATGTAATAACACTCGCTTAAGATGAACACTGAGAGGCTCCTCTTTTACTATTCTTATAGTTCACGAAGTTCTTTTCTGACAATGTGATCTATTTGTTTTGTATGAATGGTTTATTTAGCTATCCAAGATACACAAAAGGAAATATTTGTGCACTTAGAAACCGTATCTGGATATATACAGATATTCAGTAAGAATTATATCACTATCAGAATGTATACCGATCTGCAGCGGAAGATGGAGACGAAAGCAAAAGGGAATTTTTGTAAAATTTAGGGAGAAGTTGCAGAAATTAAAGTAGAGCGTTCTAAAAACTGATGCAAAGTTAGCGAGCGGAATTACTGTTGATGCTGGATGAGAGAAAAATGGAAAATAGCTTTCGAAAAATGGATGTATCGGTAACAGCACCATGCAGAAGATTAATGATGGCGAATCATCATATGACAATTATTGCATATCCAAAAAATTTTGTCATTTTCAGAGAAAAAAAACCCTTTCATATGAATATTAGTAATCTGATGGTAAGATAGATTACAATATACCCGAAGAGAAATGACATAGTTCCTATGTAGATAAAATAACGATGAAGGGGAGATGGATATGTGTTGGATATATGCTATTCATCATCGCGGGGAGAATGGTGTGTGAGTCAACTGATTTCCTTTGGGCCCCAGAAGTCTTGGAAGACCTAGGCCTACTTGGATAATGAATTTGACCCTAGAGCATAGGTTCCCAACCTTGGGGTCATGCCAAGAATTTAAGGGGCCCATCGCAGACTGACGTAGTCGAAGATTTTTTTTTTTCTTTTTAACTGCATTTTTATGTCAATCTGGTTTCTCCACCCTGCTACAATTTAAGAATAATAATATTAACCATGTGGATGTAGACCCCGGCATGAGATGAGCATTGTCAGTGACACAACCTCGGATTCATCAACTGGGTGAACATAAACAACCTCAGCCTTCCCACTGATGTGTTATAATATATATACAAAAGTTGACTGAACTTTCTTTGTAAGTAAATTCAAATTTCCTGTGAGGATTGAGCCGCTGGTGATGGCTTTTCTTTAGTAGTGTGGTGATTTAAATTAATATTTAGCAGAAATCCATGAACTAATAATATATATACAAAAGTAACTAAGATAAATATATTAATCAAGTGTTTAATAACTTTAGTTCTTATAAATAAGGCAAAGATATTTTCTTAATCAAAATTTTATTTGTTTATTTATTTTATCCATTTTTACCTCGTTTTTTATAAGGGGCGGGGGGGAGGGGGTTGGAATTTTTGGAGGAAAATGAAAGGGGGACCACGGGAAAGTTGAGAATTCATGAAGGGAGGAATGAAGTGAAAAAGATTGGGAACCACTAGTGGGTCCAGAGGCTGGGTGTTTGTGGAAATGAAGACATGGAAAAGACCCCAATGGCAAAGTTTCACAGGGGCCTTCATAAAATACGGTTCTAATAATTGTAAATCTAATGAATTTATTTGTTTGTTACTCTTAATTCTAATTACGTAAACTGCAGTAATGTTTCGTGCGTCAAGCACCTCAAATAGATTATAGTAAACAAATCTTATTTACGCATTTTGAAGGTCAGTGAATTCTGATATCTTATCGACTATATTTAATGTTGAAAACAGTCCAATAAGGAAATTAAAAATCCTAAGGAAATTAAGCAAATTATAGATTTGGTCCACGTATCTCTTCACCCAGTGCACAGTATGCAGCGTAAAACATGTTAGAAATTTATTTAATGGAATTCACTTCTTGATAGAAGTTTCGAACGTTAAAACGTTCATCAGTGCAAAGAGAAGTTTGCAAGAGTAAAAAACAATTCAGATTTTATAGTATTTTCATTCCAAAGAATAAAATCATCATTCTGAGGTGATCTGCCTGACATTTTGCGACGTTTTTAGAATCGAATATAAGAGAGGGCTGCTGTTTCTACACCACAATCAAAAGTGTCGTTTATAAGCAGCGCTTTCCATTTCACTTATTTTTTTGTCTCATTGTTCTTACGTACTCTATTACTCTAATCCATTGTTTGTGGGACTGAACAAATTATCAAAAGAGAATGGTAAAAGACTAAAAGGAGTTTAGTGCTAAAGACTTTGCGTGAAGACTTAACAGGAAGGGAAGAAAATATTCCGTTTGCTCCTATCAACAGAGGATATTTCCCTTCTAGTATCCGAGAGAAACAGTGTTCATTTGCTAGAGTTACTCTTCTGCTAATTAGATTAGTGTCAACGAAGAAATAAATGGATAAATCAGTGCGACTAGGCATTATGACCAGAGGCAGTACGCAGTTGTTAGACTTGGGCTACAAAAAGAACTTTTCATATAGTTTCTGCTTACCTTATCCAATTGCTTTAAAACTTTGCAGTAGTTAGACTCAATTGTAGTTGTTGTTACAAATCGTGTGTCTATTATGATTATTACATTCATGAGTAGATTTCCCGCATAAAATAATTTTAAAAATGACTCTTGTGACATCGACATATATGCCACATAATCTTTCAGATGTGCGTTTAAAAATTTGCCCAGTTCATCAGCTGTACTTTCCAGCCTTATTTGTAATATAAAGTTATGAGATATCTGGATCCTTCTATGTAATATTCCAATTAATATCCTTAGAATTTACAGTTTTAGTGAAAGATATTCCGTTTTATTTCATTTTTAGGAATCCCCAATAAAATAAACTGCACAACGTTTATGTACCAAAACAGCATAAAAATAGACGTGAAAAAAACATATTATTATACTTTTATAAATTTACCCTAAGTTAATGGTTCTAAAGATCAGTCCTTCTTATTTTTTTCTTATTATCAATTAGCCGGAGATAAGTAGAGATTTGTGGAAAATGCGAGTGGACCTTTGTGTCACTCGGCACTAAAGAGGATACAGATGACATTACATACACACACACACACACACACACACACACACACACACACACACACACACACACACATATATATATATATATATATTTGATATATATATATATATATATATATATATATATATACATATATATATATATATATATATATATATATATATATATATATATATATATATATATATATATATATATATATATATATATGGCCAGTGGAACTGATGCGGTTAAGCAGACTAGTTGGTTGTGCGACAACTCGCATAGTTGCCTTAACACTTAGGTGATAAATGCTCATTTGATATCTTATGGAAAAATATGTGTGTATATATATATATATATATATTATATATATATATATATATATATATATATATATATATATATATATATATATATATATGCGCGCGCGCGTGTGTGCAATATTTTCACCAAACGGTTTTTTCATAAGTTATCAAATGAGCATTTAATTAACATTTATCACCTGAGTGTTGAGGCAACTATGCGAGTTGTCGCACAACCTACTTTCTGCTTAACCGCATCAGTTCCACTGGCCACATTGAAAAGAACTCTATCCAAAGCAAATTAGTTTCTTTATTGATTTT
Organism: Macrobrachium nipponense; assembly: GCF_015104395.2. Lineage (NCBI taxonomy): Eukaryota > Metazoa > Arthropoda > Malacostraca > Decapoda > Palaemonidae > Macrobrachium > Macrobrachium nipponense. Next base: position 68,249,442 of record NC_061087.1, on the reverse strand, counting down.
CTTATATTAAGCAACACCTTTCGGCCGTTCACACCTTTTAAGCTCTTATTCTATCGTAAATTGCCCACAGATACAAAACCCAGCATCATCTCTGCAGCTTTGTCAGCATTTTATGCAATGGACGAAATTTCTCATTTATTATTATTATTATTATTATTATTATTATTATTATTATTATTATTATTATTATTATAGTCTAATTGAGATCTCTGAAGTATTAAATTAAATATTTCCATGACTAAGTGAAGAAGAAATGATATTTTACATGCACGGTTATGAACATTATTTTTGAGTAAGCTTTCGAAAATTGCCTTCTTAGATTTTATTTAATAATATGGTGTATTAATCACTTAACATACTTTTTTCTATTCGGAAATTTCATTATAGCTAATATTATCACCGTATATGAACAGACACCTGATTTAATATTCATGTAAGTGAAAACGTTTAAAAGAATCAGGGTTTACGTACAAACAGAAAATCATTTATGTTTTAGATGAACCGCGAAATAAATGGGAATTAGTGTCAAAATTGAGTGAATTGTACTTTACAATTACTTCCAGAACCCGAACTTCATAAAGGCAAGAACAATCCAAGGAAGCCAGTGAAAAGCTGTTCCTTGGGTAAGAATGTGAACATTGAAGGAGAATATAGGAAAAAAATTTTCTTGCACAGTTCGGAACTGAAAGTTTTCCTTTACAATAACCTGCTAATAAGACACAGAAAAACGTCCTCAAACTTCTGGAATGTAAAGTCTATAAATTCAAAAGTTATTTGTTATTCAAAAACTTTATTCAAATGAGTGATTCAAGTTAACAGAATTAATGAAAATTCAGAGCTGAGAGCTCCTCCAAGTACACCAACTCACACCATGAATATTAAATTTTGCTGGAATTGGGAAACTTCCACGTTTTTTATCTGTATTTATTCGGCGGGTTATAAAAAAAATGCTTTCAATATCACTGTATGCAAATAATAATATTCGAAATAACATGAAAAATTATTCTTCATGAGCCTTTCTGGGGAGGTGAATGGAGCTGTCACTGCAATAATGGCTGGAAGTCGGAAAATTTCGCTTAATACTTGACAAGATGTGAATGTACTGCGGTTTTCTTTTCAAAATGTTTTTCATATTTACATACTTTTTATTGAGCACACAAATCATTATAATAGCTCAGCGACTGGGCATTTTTGGGAATATTTTGACCAAATAACTAATCGGACAGAAGTTTGAAATCCCATACAGTTCCCGTCATCCTTATTGTTGATGACATACGAGTATATCTGGCATTCAAGGCTAGCCTAGACAGCCATATATTTTTTTATTGGTAGACATTGGGGCGATACTTAAACGGAGTGAATAAATAAAGGTTATAATAATAAAATTAGCTTTGATTGAAATGGAATCCGTATGTGTGTAATAAAACTATACACATAATAGTTTTAATGATGAAAAATTTTTGTGATTTGAACATTTTGCTAGAATAGGTCTAAGCGTAGTCTGAATGAAACTTATAAGATCAAACATAATTACTGAAAGCTCTTGGTTCTTTTGCGGTTGATCTGAGTAGACTATCTAATACAAGCTCGTCTTTCGTGTAATTATCCATACAAATCGGCATGTTTATGATTCATATAAGAAGGGACAGGGTTCTTAGCATATATAAACATTCAAATATGTTACTAAAGAAGTAATTTAATCCTACGTTACTCCTCCGGGAGAAAATAACGTTGTTTATAATTCAGGGTGCCTGGACACCCCAATGAAAAATACTATGTCGAACAACTTTTTTCCCAAAATAAGTATATATTTCTTAGAGTATATTCTTCAGCTCACACATGAACTGTCTGATTTCATTAAGATCCATTTTGATCTGTTTTTATAGAGTAAAAGTATGAAAATATGGGATTTCATTTCAAAAAAGAAAATAATTCAATTTTAATTGCAGCTACAAATATAAGTAAATTTAATACCTATACATATGAAAATATGTAACATATTTCTACGAATACAAAGAAATTAGAGAAGAAAATAAATGGAAGATTATTCTGAATCTTCTCCTGAAATCCACCCTTGGAATACTATGTCTGTCAAAGCTACCTTGTTCCAATCTTTACAAAGTACATGCTTACCAAAACCTGTACGCACAGCTTTTACTTTACGATCACGTGACCTAGAACAGAATGTGCATATCTTTGCTCATTTGAAAAAAGCTTCTTTTATCCCCGACCTACTTGGTATTTTATACTCCAAATAATGTAGAAAATTGTGGTCCATTTCCTACAAGATTCAAATTTATACTGCCAAAGTCTTCTTGCTCATTCCCCTCATTTATTCAAACAAGTACTAGAAAGAATATGAATAGCTTAGATTGTTTGGGATGCCCAAACACCCTACATCATTGGTTAATATTTCACCAACGATATCGGAAACGCTGATTGTCAGTCAGACACAAGCTTATGTAGGCGAATGCTCATGTGCGCAAACAAGCACAATTCTGATTGTTAAGGAAATGTATGGAAAAAGCAAGCCCCCATTGATAAAAGATTATAATTTGCTATTAGGTTTCATGCAAGAGGAGGAATGCTCTTCACTTTTATCTCTGCATCTATTGACTTTCCAGGATGGCTTTGAAGTCTTTCATTTCTTTTGTCTTAAAGATCAGGACACTTCAAGGGTGGATTCTTTCGTATTTCCTCCTTTTCCATTATGATAAGGATTGAAAATGAACCGTTTCCAGTTCCCATGTCGGTTGAGCTAGTGTTCTCATTATCCTTATATATATCGCAGATGTTCTGTGCTTAGTAACACTTTCCTTGCGCTGCCTTTGAGTATGTGCATAATAGATCTCAAAAAATTAGAAAATAAAACTATGATGCAAGGTATAATAAATTTTAACATATCGTCTAAGGCCAGTGGTTCCCAACCAGGGGAAGAATTACGACCTCAGACTGGCAGACTCAAATTAGCTCCAGGATCACACAAAATGCAGTGCGCATTAGTTCACACTACTCAGAGGTCACTCTGGTCTTTCTCTTCGCTAGCATGTGCGTGTGTGTTAGTAATTCGGTGCATATTATTTGGAGTGCATCTTTTGAGGCAGACAATTTCAGCGATGGGGGTAAGGGGATAGGGGGTGACATTCTTACACATGATGAAAGGATGCATAGGTCAAAAAAGGTTGAGAACCACTGGTCTATACGAAGATCGTGTCAATCTTTTAGTTCTAAGGAACTGTGACAAAT
>NC_061087.1:68236196-68241196 GCF_015104395.2 Macrobrachium nipponense | reverse complement strand
TTTTTCTCTTATACAATATTCGTTAAAAGCAATAATTTAGTTCCATCAATAAGTTTCTTACAGGTATGTTCATACTGACGAATTTTTTTTCAGATTCTCATTCGTCAATATCTGGTGAAAAATACACAGACTTCCTTCTTCTATTTATTAAATTTTGTAACTATATTAATTTTTTTTTATTTCTTATGTATTTTTGTAATTCTGTATTTAAAGCCAATATGTATAAATATAATTTTTTCACATATATTTAAGGAAACACCAGCACAGGGTATTATTTTTTGAATATTCATTTAACCATATGTTTAAATTTTCACTTTTATTGTCATACCCCGAACTTATGCAAGGTTAGGTTCCAGACCCTCCTGTGTAAGGGGAAGTTTCGCGTACGTTTGGCACGGTCCCTAAAAATGCTAATAAATGCTTATTTCTAGAGTTTGAACACTAAATATGACCCTAATCATCCTCCCTGAGTATTAAGCTAACTTTTAAATTAAATTAAAGTTATTGTTATTTGATTTAAAGTTGGTTTAATAAATTACCCTTAAAAAATGTTTTGTTTGGTCACTAGTAAATTTCATAAGTCTCTTATAACGAAGGTGGGTACACAATTCAATGAAGTGTACATACGTAATTTGAAACAATCATGTACTAGTGCGAGGACTAATTGTGTGTGTGTGAGAGAGAGAGAGAGAGAGAGAAATGCGTACGTCATGTGAGGTGAAGCTCTGGAGGGGTCTCATCTTTAAAAAGTGTGGATGGGATTACATCTTCTGAAAGTACATGAACTGTATGTGCTGTAATTGCGTAATATTGTGCATTCAGATTGTGCCAGTACTTTTCTCCGAGGTTAAAATAGTAATTTTCAAAGAATGACAACTCTGCTATGTCTCTGATATGCTTTGCTAGTTGATCATGTCGGTCTTATATAGTGACAAACACTGTGAATTGCGTATATATTTTCAAAAATATAAATAGCATACAAAGAATCTCCAAACTAATTTTACACTTAAAAGGATGAAAACTTATATTAGTATACTAGTACGTACTTCAGGTATTAATCAAAGTTTCTGGAGTGATATCTTTGAAAAGTGCAGTAACTTTGTGAATGGGTATTGCATCTTGTAAAAGTACGTATATTCATTAACTGTAGGTGCTGTAATTACCTTTTGCATCGTATTTATGCAAGTACAAAAATAATACATTTTCAATAAAGATTTTATACAGAAATGCTTTAAAATTTAAAAATTTACATAATAAATTAAACATAAACACTTGCAGGGTTTTGCATGTTTCTAGGGGATTCGCACATGCTCGCGCTATTGTGAAGAACTTTGGTATGATAATTAGTTAGGTACCAATGAAAAGTTCGCGCAATTGAGAATTCGTGCAACTCGAATCGCATAAGTTCAGGGTATTACTGTACATATTCTTTGTTCTTTGTATCCGAAATAACACCCTTAATGCTTAAGCTGTTGATCGCTAGACCAGCCAGTACCAATACCTCAGGGTCATACTTGCCAACCACACGATGAAATAAATAGGCTGATTTTAAGTTAGTAGTCGCTTGATGATGCCATAAGGCGAAACAGCTGTAGCGACAAAATTCAATAACTGAATGAGGGAAGCCAGAGTATTTTTCACTAGAAATTGAGAAACGAGAAAAGGAAAAAAACTTCTTCGATGTGAAGATACCTTACTAATGCCAATAAAGCAACTGATTTAACGAAGATTGTATAAGAGAAAAAATGCGCCCTAAAAGTATTTATACGTGTATATATATATATATATATATATATATATATATATATATATATATATATATATATATGTGTGTGTGTGTGTGTGTGTGTGTGTGTGTGTGTGTGTTTGTGCGTGTCTGTGTGTGTGTTCATGCATATTTATGTGAATCTTTATCCGCCTTACTCGCGTATTTTCCTCCTCTTTAATCTTCTCCTTTCATGATATTTGTGTATCCAATTTTTCCGTATTTCCTCGAGGCTTTTCATCAACTATGTCATGTCCTTTTCGATCATCCTTCTTTTCGTAACCGGATCTCTCAAATTTCCTACCTCGTTAAGTTTTTTCCTTTGAATGAGTTTTTCTCTGTCCGAACAGGTGAGTCACAGAGCTGCTATTTTGTAAGATTGTACTGAGATTCAATGCTCATTTTATCTTATTCTTCTGTTGATCTCCTCCAACTAAATTCCTTATTACATAATTCCATAGGTAAAGCAATGAAAATTTATGAAATGAATTTCTGCTTTTTGTTACAGTTTCATCTTAACTTTGTAGACTCGTCTTTCAGTGATAATATACAGTTTATGTCCTTTCTCTCTCGACATTTTCATCTTCTTTTTATGCAAATTTATTTTCTTTGGTGGTTCTATGATTTTATATATATAGAATATATATATATATATATATATATATATATATATATAGATTATATATATATATATATATAAATACAACAAGGAGCTGAAGGAGACGTCATGTACCAGTAATTGTCCATTTATTAAACAAGCTGACGTTTCGAGGACACAGCCTCATTTTCAAGCTGAAAAAAAACGTAATTATAATATATAAAAGACTTAAGAATTAAGAAATTTACAGTTTAAAAATATTTACTCTTAAAAAAAAAATTAAAAAATTAAAAAAAAAAAAAAAAACTAAAATGCAACAGACAGAATGAAAGAAATAGACCGCTACCTTTCAGGACGGGAACCAAGGACCTAATGACATAAAAAACAGAGACAGGGGCACACTCAAGACAGGTACAGTGTTGTGGAGGTAGTTTGATTGTTTAAAGGAGGAAAACAAGCTTCTCAATATATAACGATTCGGCTATGCTAATTGATGAGGTGAGGTGGCTCTGGAGAGAATTTTAAAATGTTTATATTCAATATCTTGTTTACATTTTTTGGCATGATCGCGTATATTAGAAAATTCAGGATTAGTTAATTAATTTATTGCCTGTTCTGTAAACTAACTCCCCGATGACAATCAATTCTAATTTTTAGTAGGCGACGAGAAGCCCCCACATATTTCCCCACCTTACATTTGGGGCAAGTATATAAATAAACGACATCGGAAAGTCATCAAGGAGTTAGTCTGTCTTTATGTTTAAAAAGCGAAGCAATGGTTAACGGGTACTTTGGTATAACTCTACTGTTAACTGCCGGAAGGTGTCGGTGAATAAGGTCATTTAACTGAACATAAAAGGACTTATCATGAATAAAAGGAATACTATAGTAAAATGCCAATTTGGGTACAGTAGGAATATTAAAAACAGGAACAAACTTACGATTAAGAAAATTATACAATTGTTTAAAAAAAAGCTTGGATGGGTAGCAATTTTCTAAAAAATAATTTTGGAGAAATACAATTTGAATTTAACAAAGATGAAACCACATTGTACCCAACTTTGTTAAATTCAAATTGTATAAGTCCTCTTTGTATAACACACCTTTTTATATTGATGCCACTAACAGACTTTTAAGTATGGAAATTAATCTTAAAGCCAAATTGATTAGCAAGTTGTCTCTTCAGTATTCTACTATAAATGCTAATGTTTTAAATAATCTTTCCATTTTAGATCGTATCATTTTTAAATATTTATTCAATAAGAGCATCTCTCATTTTGTCTCGAGAGTTCAAGACGTACATCAGATAAAATTGTTTAACTTAGGTATTACCATTCCTAAATTTCATAACAATAGCAATACCGTAATTTTTAACTTTTCCGACCATCAACTCACAAAGAGAGAAGAATTTTTATTATCTTTCGGACTTGAGTTCTGCCTTCCATGTTTTAAACCATCCTATTGTCAATTCTTTGGGGCGTTGGAATCTGCCTTCTCCAGGTTAACTTCTTTGCAATTGCCACTAAATACCGAAGAGTTTCGTTCACAATTACATACTTTGGCCCATAAAACCTTTAACAATCTAACCACTTGTTGGACTCCTTTTTTCAAAAAGCAAGACTTGGATATTCTCAGAAATCTTAGTAAACTAGATAATATCATTATTTCAAAACCAGACAAGGGTAGAGGTGTGGTCTTCTTAACCGCGATGATTATGTTAATAAAGTGTTGAGTATTTTAAATGACACGTCAAAATTTAAAAGGATTGGTGTACCGGATTTTGCCACTATTTTTCGATTAGAAGATCGTATCAATAGGTTTCTAAAAAGTTTATTTGACAATAAGATAATTGACAACGACACTTACCAGAATTTGATGAGTACTGGTGGTTCTTATGGAACAATGTATGGTTTACCCAAAGTGCATAAGGACGGTGTCCCTATTAGACCAATTCTTGCTTCCTACGAAACCCCTAATTATAAGATGGCTAAGTTTTTGGTGCCCTTGTTGAATGGATTTTCTATGAATAATTATTCAGTCAAAAACAAAAATTCAATTTAGGGACAACGTTCTTATGCAAGATTCTGATTTATTTATGGTAAGCTTGGATGTGGAGTCTCTTTTTACCAATGTCCCTGTGGAAGAGACAATACAAATAATCTTAGACAAAATTTTTACCCAACGAGATATTTTATTTCACGGTTTTAATTATGATAATTTTAAGAAAATGTTGCAACTGGCAGTGCAGGACACTGCCTTTATTTTTTAATAATACAGTTTACACTCAGGTTGAAGGTAAGGCCATGGGCAGTCCTCTTGGCCCAGTTTTTTCTAACATCTTTATGTGCCATCTAGAGGAACAGTTGCTAGACAACTGTCCCCTCTCTTTTCTGCCGTTATTTTACAAACGATACGTAGACGACACCTTCTCACTTTTTAGAACTAAAGAGCAAGCCGATCAGTTTCTTGAATACGCCAATTTAGCCCATCCCAACATTAAGTTCACGATCGATTACGAAGAAAACAATAAACTTGCATTTTTATATATACTTGTGTCCCGTAACGAGCAGGGCTTCTGTACTTCTATTTTTAGAAAACAAACCTTTACTGGCTTAGGTACAAATTTTTATAGCAGTT
>NC_061087.1:68223696-68226196 GCF_015104395.2 Macrobrachium nipponense | reverse complement strand
GCTAAGTAAAATGAATTCTGTTGTCACTCGTTGACATCTAATATTGCAAATGATTATTTGTTAGGTTTTAACATAGACTATATGGAAATATCCAAAGGTGGTAAAAAATATAAATAAAAGTACTGCATGACTCACATAATGTGTATCTATGTATGTGTATCTTCAATTTGACTTTACTTTTGTTTTTAGTGTAAATTTTAGTACATTAATTTTGCAGCATTTTCATGTCACTACTATAAATGTTCTCCTGTCTTACGGTCATTTGGAAAAAAAGAATGAACAAATATCATTACATCTGAAACATATATACATATTTTCATTAGCGTATATACTGCACGATAAGATAAAGCAGGTATGTGGAATTACCCTTTTTAATATTTTTAAAAGTTCTGATACATAAGAACTAGTTTTGCTAATGAAAGGTTTTTTTTATGGTTTGTAAGGTATTTTATCAGTGCTAATCATTCCACATGAAATGTTAGTTTCAGAAAAAAAAAAAAAAAACTTAAATGAGATACGGAGGGAGGCGGTATAAAGTCGTTTGTGACTCGCAGTTGCATCATTTCTGTCGTGTCTTCCCCATCTCTTCCCAATAGCTCCCTTACTTCTTTAACCTCTTGTTATTCCAAATTTCACTCAGTTATTCCACTGCCTGCAGCATTTAATGAACGATTTAAGCTTGTCGAGGCATAGCGTATCTTTTACAACAAAACCGGTTAGAGAGAGAGAGAGAGAGAGAGAGAGAGAGAGAGAGAGAGAGAGAGATGTAAGTCCAGGATTTTTTACTGAGCATTTGTGTTCGCACCCCGACCTGTTGTGTTCAGTGGTTTGGCGATCGCCTCGAATCGATTATTGCAGATTTATATGAGCCTGTTTATTTGTTTGCGGGCGAAAAAAAATCTCTTTGCATTATGTCTGGATCGAATCTTTCTACTGTGCTCGAAAAGTGAATCTCTTTTTTTAAACCAATGCCTGTAATTTTATACGAAAGTACCAATGATAAGAATAGCAAAGAAAAGGAATCAGCTAGAATATCGCTTACATAAAAAGTAGATCCGGAGGCTTACTTCGTTTGTGAATTAAGACAAATGATAAAGCTAACATTATTTGATGTAAATGGTTTTCGTTTTGACTGTTATTATCACTATTTTGTCCTTTGGGTTAGTATTTTTTAACCAAATGCTTCTTTCCCAATAAAAAACAGTCATATTTTGTTTATTTTACCATTAGATCGTCGCAAATAACTTCTACTGTTCCACTGAACGAACGTCTTATCGGGCCGGCATGAAAAGTCCTATAATTCTTGTAGTCTTCAAGCAAAAATAATTAGCAGTCTTACTAACCATTCGACTTTTTCTTTCCATCTCTTGCGACGTTTGTTAAGTGGTTAATCACTAGTATTTTTTCCAAACACTAGTGAAGGTACATTTTCTGTAAATCAGAGGTAAATCTTTTATAAATATTGCTTATAAGCTTTAATGTGTTTCCTTAAGGGTTTTGTCCTCAAAATAAAGGCATTGATAGATGCTATTACTATTCCGTGCCAGTACACTGCTCATGATATATGTGTTTGAGATTAATGATGGATTATACAAAGAAAATTAAATTGTTATCAAGGAAATAAAATCAAATTTCACTTAACTGAAAGGAAACATTAAAGAAGCCCTGATGTCACAGCAGAGTATTGAAAAAAAAAAAACCTAAAGATATGATCGATTGATGAGTTATAACTGTTCACTTAAAAGAATAAAATTAAGAAAATTACAGTTACTTTATTAGATTATGTACGATTGTACATAATCAAGCCTGAGCAACCTACCTTTGGATTAACTAACGCATGCTAGAAATTTAAATGCTGTTCTGTGCTAGAGATACAATAGAGTACACAAAGATATTCAACTCGATTTTTTCCCATAAAAGCATACGTACCACGAAAGCCACCGAGCGGTTGTAATCTAATGCCGTCTCTAAGGACGAGCAGTGACGTCACATGAAACGTCAGGACCTACGTCACAAATGTAAAAACCGTGTATTCAAGTTTTCTCTTTATACCATACATTCACGATTTTCTCTTTATAACACAAGTTCAAGATTTTCTCTTTATATCATGTATTCAGAATTTTCAATTTTACCCCATGCATTCTGGGCTTGATCTTGATACCTTGCATTGAGAATTTTCTCTTAATGCCATGCATCCAAGATTTTCTCTTTAAACCGTGAATGCTGGGCAACACTATCAACACAATACAGTCGTATTTCTTATAAACTGCAACTATAATATTCCTTTTTAACAGGTCTTGTTTTAGTAAATTCAATATGTTATCCACAAAAATAGGTTAGGCTTCATAAGCCGCACCCAACATATATCTTCCGAACACAGTATGTAAACAAATGACACTATTTGTCAATCATGTGGACAAAGTGTGTTCCCGTTGGTTGGGAATTATGACGTCATGTTTTTTTAATTTTGGTTACAACCGCCAGTTGTCTCTACTGGCGA
>NC_061087.1:68216196-68218696 GCF_015104395.2 Macrobrachium nipponense | reverse complement strand
CAACGTTAATCATAATAAGATAACTGCCTTTGAAACGATTTCTTAATTACCTTCTTTGATGTACCAGTAATTGCATCTTAATTACCTCGTTTGGTATACCAGTAATTATACGTCAATTATATCTCAGTCTGGATGAAGGTGAGAAGTATAGGGAGAAATCATTCCAGCGTTGTATTACTAAGAGCAAGTCTGGTTTGTTCTTAACATTGTCATTACTATTTCAGTTGACAATGAAGACTCATTTTCACTGGTTCACCTGTCATATAGATCGCTGGAGAGGAGGGAACCTGAAAAGATCTAGTCATTCTTATATGGCGAAGGTGACCTTTAGGCTACAATGCCTTTTCCTGTTTACAATTTGTATTTATAAAATAATAAAAAAAAGTTACCGTGGCCTGTAAAAGCCCTATGGTAGTCGTCATGAATTTGTATGTTCAATTTAACGATAATAGGAAATCAACATTAGGCGTCGTCTTAAATGACGTTTTTCCAGGTTCAAGATAACGACCCAGACACGAAGAAGGAAAAAAGTGAGTACGAATGATGATGGGCTCTGCAAAGTATTATAGCGATGAATAGTATTCGTGTCTGAGATACAGATATGGAAATAAGGAAAGTAGAACAGACTAGTGAATTTTAATTGATACTGATCTAAACATATAAGTGGAAGATATTTGATTATAAATTAGAAATAATACATTTAATTTAATACAGTATTCAACAACATAGTAGTTTTCTATTACATATAATGTGAAAAAAAAAATTCTTTTAAGTACAAAATAAAGTTTGAAAAAGTAGGGATCATTCCTAGATAGTGAACCCCAAGGGTTTTCGGGGATCGTTATCTAAGACTAATATTTCTTGGGGTTCATTACCTATGTGATATTTACATTCTCTTGTTTGTGCTTTTACGGTAATCTGCAACGGGCTTATACTAAGTACGTCGCAAAGGTGGATAGATACCGGGTTAAAATAAAACCATTGGGGAGTCATTTATCTAGCAAAGATCCAAAATTAAGAGAAAAAAAATTTCAAATACTCTGTAATGGGATGAAAATTATTTTCGAGCATCAACAAGTATAATACACAGTGAAAGCCATTCCGAACACAGCCTACCAATGGATCAGATGTCCAGCTGGGAGGGTCTCTGGATAGTCGCGAAGAGACGAAAAATTCTTCTATATACTGTTGCTTCAGGACATCACTTTTCCATGATCGAAGGCAAAATGGATCTGGGGCACCGTCCGTTATTTCGGTGGCTTTGATCAACATCTGTTTCGTAAATGCACTGCAATTGGGGTGCCGGTAATGGTCATATATATCTCATCCCCGTAAGTGACTTTGGAGGATTTTGAAAAGACAACTTGATATCATCCAAATGTAAGAGTAAAAACATCTTACTTCATACCAATAAACTTCTTAATGACATTCGTTTTGTTTCGTTCATCTGTGGAGGGAGCGTTGTTATTCCATATAAGTGGCTTGGCCGTCTTATGACTTTATGGTAAATAACTACTTTGATACCTTGGGTGGATTTTGGGAAAGGCGGGTTCCCGCTATCGTAACTAAGAGACTAAAAGCATCCACTCCAAAAGTGGTTCAGCTTCTAACTCCTCAACCAATCACAACTCAGGTCTTAAGGTCACTTGTATAAGTTTACTCCACGCAATAACACAAACAGGTTGTCAATCCAAACTGTAAGTTAGTCATCTCTTGAACATGCCACACTGCGGAGAAACCGTTGCTGTTGCGACAAAAAACAAAAGAAAATAAATAAATTAAAAAAAATTAAAGAGAGAAGCTTACGTATTCTTTACCACAAATTTCAAGAGAAAGAAAAAAACTTGGACGAAATGAGGATTGCACATGTTTTTGTGATGAAGCTATATCAATTTCTGCATTCATATTGGTTTACAAGAAATAAATGTAAAAAAAATTCCGTTTTTCTATATTAAGTGGTTGCTTGAGGAGTTATTTGCCTTAATCCTGTATTATTTATGTACGTTAATGAATCTCCTTTCCTGCGTTACAGGACTTTAATACACGAAGAGGAAAATTATAATAAAAAAGGGAATCAAGACATTCCATTTCTAACTTCGGTTCCCTCTTAGCCTTCCTTTGCGCAACATATATCGTATTTCAATTAATTTTTCGAAGTTCTTTAAAGCAAGTAAATGTCTAATCCTGCTTTCGTACCTACTCGGCATTTCTCTTCGACACCATACGCAGAAATGAATAATATCATCATCAGCCTTCCTCTGTATGTCTGTCGTAAAGAGTTTAATTACCGAGCATATTCATGCCTTTATGATACGTAAATGGGGCAATTTAATAATATTGCTCTACGCTAATTAGGGAAACAGGGAATTTCACCATTTTTTGCTCCTCATAGCCTCTCCTGCTATTTACATTCAGTCACATAACACAACACTCCAGCTAATTAATGGAACTCTAATTATATATGCACATCATGCAATAACTTTTAATAATGATTCATATT
>NC_061087.1:68208696-68211196 GCF_015104395.2 Macrobrachium nipponense | reverse complement strand
AATTTCGCATTCCTAGATAGCTAAATACATTTTAAAAGATGTGAATCCTTTGTTAAAAGAAACTGTAACAAAAAATCCATATGACTGTCATACGTGAAAAGAGAGTGAGAAATCTTGGAAGGCCTGAAGTCCTTTCTCAGGAGTCAAAAAAAGATATCATAGCTGAGGCAGTGGTGCTTGAACTAGAAACAAAAAGGGGAAAGAAGAGATGTTATAGTGCTGTATATCATGCGTTGAAAAAATCTTCTACCAAGCCATTTCATGTTATCAGCAAGCACAACATCACTCAGCAACGGAGAGAGGACTGTGCATGAGTTTGCTGTATCATAAAAAATGACATCATTTGGGGATACAAAAGTTGTATGATATCAGTGATGATGTGCACTATCGCCAAGTTCTGAAATTTTTTGAATGTATGGGAACTTTTTTGTTTTACAGCCAAACGGTTAATGTGGATCATCAAAGAAAAAGGACAGTCATGAAATGGTGAATACTTTAAAGAAACTGTCCTTACTGGTGTAGTATTTCCTTTCCTCAAAGATTCTGTAAATGTGTTATCTGTTGAAGAAGTCACATTTTGCATGATTAGGCACCATGTTTCAAGGCTCTTCAGACACAGGACCTGCTTCGAAACAGTGGTATCGATTTCTTCTCGTCAAGTGAATTTCCAGGTACTCCTCTGACCTTAATGTATGTGAAAATATTGGTTGTACCTTAAAAGATCATGTTGAAGCACGCAGAGTGAACTATGATGGTATACCAAGCCTTGACGACCTGCGAAGAGAAATGACCGATGTGCTCAGGGAAATGGAGTTTGAGTCACAGCTATTTTGCGATTTGCTAAAATCATACCCCTCTAGAATGCAGGCTGTGGTACAGGCAGATGGAGGCCGCACAAAATATAATATACTTAGATGGAACTTAAATAAACACCTATTCTGAATTACTTTTGCTTTTTTCCATATCAACTTTCGAAACACCCTGCATATATATATATATATATATATATATATATCATATATATATATATATATAATATATATATATATATATATATATATATATATATATAGATAGCTACATACACGAACACACAGCTCTCTATCTCTCTCTCTCTCTCTCTCTCTCTCCCCCCCCTCTCTCTCCCTCTCTCTCTTTCTCTCTCTTTCTATCGATGGTTTTTAGGTAAAAACAAAAAAAAAAATACTCGAAGTTGAATGATTTTGTAAGCGGTGATTAAAATTCAGGTGGAAACAATTACTGGATAAAATAAAATTGTCGGTAATAATATAAGCTAAGTGTATATATATATATATATATATATATATATATATATATATATATATATATATTTATATATATATATATATATATATCTATATATATATATATATATATATATCATATATATTATATATATATATGATTCAATCAGATGAGAGCATTAAAAAGGGTCCCAGGAATCCACCAAACATAGTGAAGAATATTTTATTAGGAACGTTTCATACTGCTTCAGAGACATCTTCAGCCTGTAATTATAAAATTGTGACAATTTAATTAATAGTAAAATAATACATTAAGACTAAAATATCAAGATAATAAGTTAATTAAAAACCTTAGCGAACATTTAAAACAGCAATAGACTAAAACTTTAAGAAATATGTTAATTAAAATTTACATCATCATTATGTAAACCGGATAAAGGTAAGGTATAGTTATCCTTAACAAGACGACTACAATAGAAAAGTCTCAACATTCTAGCTGACACCCACCAAATTTAAATATTGGGAGAATTTAAGTTTTCTGAGATATTTAACGAGGAAGACAGAATCAATAGATTTCTTAGAAAATTTAAAAAGTCTAAAAATCATTAATGAAACACAATATGATAACCTTTTTGTCACTGTTCATCTTTCGGTATCCTGTATGGGTCTACCAAAAATACATAAAGGTTCCCATTCGCCCTATAGTGTCATCCATTTAAAAGTCCTAACTTTAACATCTCTAATAGTGGGCCAAATTGTTGTCTGAAGTTGCACATCCTGTTAACACAGTTAAAAATGGCTACGAATTCAGCAATTAATTGTCAGACAAGATTCAAAAGAAAATCTTTACATGATAAAGTCTTGACATTGAATCACTTTTTTACAAACATACAAGGGAAGAGACAATGGAGATTATTTTAGTTAAGGTTTTTTTAAATACCAAACATGCCTTCCATGGATTTGATAGAATTTTATTCAAACAACTTTAGAACTTGCAGTGCAAGATTTCAGTTTTTACTGTAATTCCAATTGTACTCGCAGGTCGAGGGGTTGGCTATGGGGTCCCGTTGGCCCCTATCTTTGCAGATATTTTTATGGACTTTTTGTTTAGAATCCAAATTTTTAACAGAATGCCTTCTAATTTTTAAGCCACACTTTTACGATGGTATATTGATACACTTTTTTATTATTTAAATATAAGTGGCAAAGTGAAGCCTTCTTGGATTTTGTGATAG
>NC_061087.1:68183696-68203696 GCF_015104395.2 Macrobrachium nipponense | reverse complement strand
ATAATTTATCTAAATGGCTTGTAAAAGTTCTTACTCCTTTGGTAGGAAACATTTGTAACACGAATGTTAAAAACAATGTTGATTTTATAAACAAATTGAATAGTTTGAATTTGAATTTTGATTTTAATATGGCTAGTTTTATGTTGTATCTTTATTTACAAAAGTGCCTGTAGATGACTTACTTGAATATTTGGAGGAGGAATTAGAACGTCATGACATTCCCTTAAGTGTAGCAAACCTCATTAGTCTCATAAGGTTATGTATCAAAGATAGTAAATTTTGTTTTAATGGGGAATTTTTTGTACAAAAGTTTGGCATGGCTATGGGTAATCCGTTATCTCCTGTCCTTAGCAATATTTACATGGAATTTTTTGAGACAAAACTCTTACCAAGAATTTTGCCCCAAAGTTATTTGGTTTAGATATGTGGATGATATCTTCTGTATTTTGCCAGTTCACGAAAATCTCCAGGAATTCCTTAATAATCTCAATAATTTATCTCCCCTTCTATAAAATTTACTGTAGAGGAAAAAAGAAATTGTAATTTGAATTTTCTTGATGTAACTGTCCTTAGAAATAATAGAAATTTCACCTTTTCAGTCTTTCGAAAATCAACTAACATTGCCTCTTTTATTCATTACTACTCCAATCACCATCAAAATGTTAAATTCTCGGATTTTCTGGGATGTTCCTAAGGGCTTTACGTGTCTGTAGCCTGCAGTTTATTGACGCTGAAATTAAAACTATTTATGATATTGCATTGAAACTTAAATACCCAAGGACTTTTGTAGATGTGGCATGAAAAATATTTTATTCAACTAATGACAAACTTGAATTTAGTAAGCATAACATTCTAAAATTACCCTATGATGAACGGTTTTTAGATATTCCTAGAATTTTAAAGCTTTTTAACATAAATATTGTTTTCAGTAATATTAATGTCAAGAGTTTAGTAATAAAAAATTCTCCTAAAGATCTTCCAGGCTCCATATATGAAATTCCTTGCAAAAAGTGTGATAAAGTCTATTACAGACAGACCGGTAAATCTCTTTCACAACGTCTCAAACAGCATCAGTATTCTGTGAGATCTGGGCAAATATTGAATGCATTATTCCTTCATATGAGAGATTTAGACCATCCTATTAACTGGAGTCAAGCAAGAGCCTAAATCCCATGTAATGACACAGTTAAAAGGAATATCATTGAATCTTGTTTCATCAAGTCATATGATAGAAATGTTCTAAGTTTAAATCTTGGTTTATTTAAACTTGATGCTTTCATAATGAAAAAAGTTGTAGATAAATATAAGCAACAATATTAATATATTCAGCTTTAATATGTTTTGGACTGTAAAGATACTTTGTAATTTCGGTTAGGGTCAAATCTGTTTAGGTTTGTGACCGTGTGATATCCGATTATCCTGGGTTATCTCTTTTAATTTTTACCTTTTTGACAATTAACTATCTGGAATTCTTGATCTTGTTGTGTACCTGAGATCTTTCTCTCCAATTGTATTTCATTAGCTCCTTGACAATGTCTTAGTAAAGACGAAAGCGCTTGGATTTCTGACTACCATTTACCTATGGGATTTTCTTATTTTATATTACATTATATATATATATTATTTATCTCTATATATATTATCTATATTAATATATATATATAGATTCCTTCTAATATAAAGATTAGATACATATATATCGTTATTATATCTATAATATATATATTATATATTATAGATCTAATATAGATATATTAGATATATATATCTACTCTTTATATATATTATAAGAGATATATAGTATATGTAAATATATTATATATATATATATTATAGTAATCTAAAGATGATATATATAATATATATATATTCCCTCTATATTTATTATATTATATATATAATAATAACTATATATATATATATTATATATATATATATAGATATATTATATCTATCTTCTACTCTTCTAAGATATAGATTTCTATTTATACATATTTCATTATATATTCATATATATTTATATTAAGACATACTACATACATATATATAATATATATTCTATATATATATAATATCTCTTATATTATAATTATATATTGATCATATATATTATGTATGTATAATATATTTAATAAACCTAAAATAATTTCTGGCAATTTATTGTATCCAGTACTTGTTTCCACCCGACTTTTTCCACCGCTGACAATATTTTTTAACGTTGAGTATTTTTGTTTTACCTAAAACCATCAATACATACTGTTACTTTTAATCTTTAGCCTCGAGTATTTTTGTTTTACCTAAAACCATCAATACATTCTGTTACTTTTAATCTTTAGCCCCGAGTATCGTTGTTTTACTTAAAACCATCGATACATTCTGTTACTTTTAATCTTTAGCCTCGAGTATCTTTGTTTTACCTAAAACCATCGATACATTCTGTTACTTTTAATCTTTAGCCAAAAAAAGTCTTCTTTCTTTCTTTCATCTAACTAGATTTTCCATCGAAATGTGACTGAATATAGTTAACTCTTCTTTAGAAAAATAAATTATCTTCAATTTCACTTTCCTTGATTTTATCAGTGTAATGTATCAAGGCCTTATAAACCTCTATCATCAACGAAGGTAATTTTTACATAATTTTCAAAGATTCTCTCTCTCTCTCTCTCTCTCTCTCTCTCTCTCTCTCTCTCTCTCTAATTCTGTAATATCTCAGCTAACTTAAAAAAAAAAACTCAAAGTATTAACACCAAAATCATAGAATAAGCCATCATCAGTCAAACGTGCAAAAATAAATATTTTTCACCAGCATCAGAAGCCAAAATATATTAGTGAAAAGTCAAACAATTTAAAGACAAATAAATTCATTGCAACTGTCTACCACACGGATAGGTCTAGACTAAAGATTGTATTTGCAAAAAAATAAATAATAAATAAGGAAATAAAATAAATCAGCTTTATTACTACTGCTCATAATTCCGTAAAATCTTCGTTCCCCATCCCTCTGTACCGTATATTTGATCTACGTTTCTTCTATCCTCATTCCATAACTTTTGAGTTCACCCTTTTACTTGTGTTGAGTGGAATTGGACAGAGGTCTTATGCATATCAGGGACCGCGAGTCATCGTTTTTCTCAAATATCTTTCAAAATATTTATTTGATTAAATGGTACGTTGACACATTGTACAAGACACCTCCCCCTAATTTTTGGTAATATAATTAATTGTCAAATAGTGTTAGGTAAGGCGTTTACTTATGACTTTTAAAGGCAAAGTCGTATTAGTCAGCAGTAGTAATTTACAGATTCGAACGGCTGCTATCCCCATCCCTTCCATCTCCCTCCCTCCCTTTATCTCACTCTTTCTTTATCGCTGTTTTTCCTATCCCCCCCCCCCCCCCACCCCCACCAGTACCTCTATGTAATTTAGAGTATGGAGTGAAATACCGTCTTCTATGATATCTTTCAATACCAGCAGATCATTGGAGAGTTCATAATGAAGAGGACAGGGAGGTTTGACATGATCATCATAATAATTGTTATTTTTTCTCAATGTATTCTGGTTTTAGTATTCTTGGCGTGTCAGGTAATACCGTAATGCTAAGGGGTTGTCTGTCGGCTGCAGCGCTTGCACTGCAAGTATTCACTGCATAATTGATGAAGACGGGGTTTTCATCGCTGTCAAGGCCGCCATGTTATTCTGTCACCGTATTTGCATAATTGCATTTGCAATACGACACCAAACCACATAAAAAATGGAGAAAGCTAACAACAGATTAAGGATCAATCTCAATAGGTAAGTGAGACAGTACAGAGCCTTCGGGGATGAATACTAGTCCACGGATAACATCCAAAACCTGTAGATCCGTAATAACAATTATCGAAATCGATTATGATAACTAGGATGATTCGTTCCTTGATAGTGACGAAGACTGTGGATAAAGTTCCTGTGCTATTCTCAATTGTTTGCATCTCTTTTCAACCTAATATACGCGAGAGAGAGAGAGAGAGAGAGAGAGAGAGAGGAGAGAGAGAGAGAGAGAGAGAGATTTCATAATTCCTTTATCACACTAATTGATATTGTTAATTATATACTGAGTTGCCGGTTAAACTGTGTGATTTAATGTTGGTTACCCGATTGCCCCGGTAGACTTTTTTTCCCCCCTTACGGCAATTCACCTGCTGAGCATTAAGGAAGTAGACACAGCTCCTCCTACTTAGGGGATTCAGGGGACGTGAGGAGAATTTGGTGAACAGGGTGATGGCCATCACTCTTTAGCCTACCCCCATTTATATAATTTAAGAAAATACAATAACAATAATTAAATGAACACAGATTCTACAAAAACCAACATATTTATTACATTCAAGTTTACTTAATATAATATAATAGGCAGGAAATGGGCGGAGGGAGGAGACGTGAAGGTTAGGAAAATGGGTTGAGGGAGGGATGAGGAGGGAAAGGGTGAGGGAGGGAGGTAAGGAGGAACGGGAAGGGAGTAGAGCACGCTCGAAAACATAGGTTGGCAATGCTTGGCAACTCCTTGTAAGTAAAGAATATACGCTATAACTAACACCATATGACAATGCACTATATTACCAAAACTTAGTGGGGAAGCGTCTTGTACACTATGTTAAAGTACCATTTCGATCAAATTATTAGTTTGGAAGGTATTTGAGAAAAACCATGCCTTGCAGTCCCTGAAATGCATAGTAAAATACAACTAAACACGAGAAACGAATTTGAAGATATGACTAACTACGAGATGAAAGTATCAGGGTAATTTTCATTATCTAAAAACCATCATTGAACCACCATGCTACTTTATTTCATGAAAACAAATACAATATTTCTTACTAAAAATATTTTTTTTGCGGGGGAGAGCCGGGAGGGGGGAGGATGGAAATAAAATTTAAAAAAATGGAAACTTCCTTGGGCGCATATATCTAAAGTATGTGGAAATAAATTTTTAAAAACTGGAAACTTACCTTGATGCATATTTGAGGGCATTAAAACCACAGGGGCTAAAGTTCCACCACCACCAAAAGGATGTTGCCAATTCTCCCCCTCTTTGGTCAGAATCACTGTTAAAGCTTAGGAAATGACGAACTTACATGTCCAGAGTTGGTGTCACTCAGGGCAACTGGTGCTCATAAATCACAGACGCTTATGTGCTGGCTGAGGGAGTGAGCGATGCTTGTCACGTAGGTGTCTCTCGCCCAATCAGAAAATTTCCTTATACGAAAGAAGCGTGTCTCAGCAAACGATCATCAATTGCCATACAAACCTTTTGTAAATTTCCCAGCCAGTCTCCCCAAAACAACACGCGTGTCTGGCCATTATTGTTGCTTTGGTAATTATGCAGTATTCTCACTAGTAACTGTACTTCCACTATTTGTGTGCCTCTTCACGTTCTCCTTCATCTGTTATTATTATTATTATCGATAGAATTATATTATGATTATTTGTATTACTACTATTACAAGTATTTTAATTTTTATCGATGTGTTTGTTGCAATAATGTTAATCTTGTTACTGTAATACAAGGAAGGTGTATTAATTTCAGGTATCATTGTATACGTATGTTTAAGGCACTTACTACATTTTTTATACAAACTGAAGGGGGGCGGGGGGAGGGGGTGACATTTCGCGTGCTTGCATGCAAGTGGACTATACTTTTTTTTGGGAGAGGGGGTTTAAAACATTCTGGAGGGCGGGTCTTTCATATGGTAGCTACTTGGTTGAAATCGATTTGTTTCTTAGAAGCGGAGTTATTGTTTATTAAGTTTAGGAACACTTTTCTCATTTTTTTAAAAAGTTCTTCTTGAGCAAACAGATCCAATAGTTTTTCAAATCTTGGACTTGATATAATCCAGTCACTATATTAAAATGTTAAAAAGAGTGATACTGTGTAAATTATAACCAATAAAGTTCTGAATAAGAAAGTTTCATATAACACAAGCTTCTCAGAATAACTTGTCTTAAGGTGAGATTATACTAGGCTTCACCCCACGCTGCATGCATAAGATTCATCATCCCCCCCCCCCCCCCCCCCCCCCCCCCCCCCCCTCCCCCCCCCCCCCCCCCCCCCTACTGGACTGTTCATCAAGAGTCACACTACAACACTAACTCACCCTCATGAGCACTTCAGTAGGAGGGGCTAACAAGAATTTGGGAAGAGTTAGTGATGAGTCCTATGCATGCAGCATGGGGTGAAGCCTATTGTAAACTCATCTTTAGACAAAAGGTTAATTCGCGTCACGGTTAGTTGTTCTTGTCGTCAGTGAAAGACAGAATCACATCATGCAAGAGCCACTTCAATAGGCCTCAGTGTCTCCTCTTCTCACTAGAACGAATTGTTTCTCACGTTTCAGAAATTGATTCCTTCACCTGGGGACCTAAAGGCTTCGCAATGATATTAAATGACAAATATATTTAAGGAAATAATAATGATAATAATAAAAAAAAATATATCCAACTGCCAAATCAAATTACCCTGATATTTCATCATCAATAATATTTCTGCTAACTTTCATTTTCGGTCTGAAAATATTGTTTATGGGCAGCCGAAGAAAACATTTATAAACATAGCATATATTTCTGTTGTGATGTCTTCCAATTGGTATTGGAACATTTCTGACATATTTACCTATAGCTCTAGTTTCTGCCGACGGGGCATTTTTATTGGTAACTGTGAATCAATATTCATTGAATCAAAATCAGTCACCATAATTTTTCTAAGAAAAAAGAACATTTGGACATACTCATTGTCCCTAAAACCTCAAGAGTATTATTTATAATTTAAATTCTAACCCTCTCTCTCTCTCTCTCTCTCTCTCTCTCTCTCTCTCTCTCTCTCTCTCTCTCTCACACACACACACACACACACACACGCAAGTACGCGCACACCTTGCTGGTCTCAGGAATTAAAAGAGTGATATTGATCTAAATGAAGCGTGAGTGTTCTAAAATCAACGAATGTTATTGTTTATTAGACTAGTGAAAATGTGAATACAGCCAGCAGAACAATCTTAAAACCAACCATAAGAACCATGATAGTTAATAATGGATCTGCTGGCAAGGATTGCTCCATTTACGTGTGATAAGACTGATGTATTACAGAGACGCGCAATGGGATCTAGCTTGAACCCAAGTTCAGGTATGGAGTTCTTGCTATGTTTTCGTGAATAAAGACAGAAGAGACAGAATTGATCTGTTTTTGTCTGTTAGAGGATTTGAACTATTATTAAACATGTAATCTAAGGTTATTCATACGAAAAGTTTCATACTATTTTTTATTAAATGTAAAAGCAGTAACAAGGAAATCTCCCAATGTTGTTGAAATAAACTAAAGTATATTTCTGAATTTCATAGTTAACATAAGATTTACAAGAAATTATTTCTGCAAACTACTCCGTCTCTTTGAGTAAACTGGTCATAGATTGCAGTTTTTAAAACCTCATAGATATTAACTCTCTTTACTTTATTAGCTTTGTTTTTCAAACATGTTTTTATTGAAAACTATAAGACATGAAAAATCCAACGTCTACTAATATAAGAACGACACACGGTTTAAGGAAAAAAGGTCACAATAGGCAATTGTTCGAAATAATTTTCGGCGAATTTTGATATGCTATGGCAGAAAAACCAGACTATTTAGCTACCAATCCCAATTCCTATCATTGCCACTTATGGTGGTCCGAAGTGCTTCAAGCACCTTTCTGTTTGCTTGTTCACAAAATCCATTAGCTTCCGTTCTGTATGGATGGATTGTTACTTTCTGTATCGCCATAACTTCTGCCATACACTCTAAGGTCTTATTTACAAACTCCCTACCGTTATCAGTCAATAAAACCTCGGGCACCCATAATGACATATAAATCCATAGAAGCATACCACAGTCACTTTTTCTGCCATTTTATGCTTTATTGGGAAAATTTCCACTACCCTCTTTAATTCATCTATCACCACTAATAAGTCCCTATAGCCATACCCAGATTCACAGAAATACCCCAAAATATCCATGTGTATTATCTCAAAAGGTCTACTGGGTATTGGAAATACCCCAAGTCACCCTTGCAGGTTTGTAAGTGTTGCACATTGCACACTTTTCACAAAATTCTCCATGTCTGCTCACATATTCTTCCAACTATAATTATTACATATCTCATACGTCTTCCCCCCCACCCCCTCCTAAATGTGGACTACCAAACTTGCAATTTACTATATCGAAAACCACTGGAATTATGGCTTTCGGAATCATGATTTGTGCTGTATCCCCTTCACTTTCACTAGACCTTAATTAATATTTAATTTTCCTAACCAACATGATTCTATCCTGAAAAAGGCAACTTATAAACTTCCTGACTAATTCACGTCTTAGGAACGCCTTTACGTCTGCTAAAATTTCATCTTCATCTTGCGTTTGCTCTATCAAAGTAATATTCCTGTATAGAACCACTAATAACCACTTCAACTTGAAATCCTCCCATATCACAGAAACTTACACTAAGAGCACCTGCTACCACATTATGTCTGCCCTCTACATATTTCAGCTTTGCATAAAAATCCCTAATTGTTAGAAATCATTGAGCTCTTTTAAGCAACAGTTTTGGCTTATTAAAAAGATCTAACAATGGCTTGTGGTCTGAAAGAACTTTTACCTTGTTCTCCATTTACAACAACTTAAAATGAACCAAGCATGATATCACAGCGATAGCTTCCCTATCCACAGTAGCCATTAACATTTCATTGCTACCCTTTGTCTTAAATTTTCTACTATAATAACCTATTGGGTGGAATTTACATTCAGATTTCTGCGTAAGGCAGACAAGTATTCCGTCCTGACTGGCATATGTCACTAATGAGTAAAGTACACTGAAATCCAGAAATTTCAGAACTGGGGGATTCATTAATGCATCTTTAACTTTATGAAAGGCTACCTGTTGCTGCTCCCCCCAAGAGAATTGAATATCCTTCCACAATACATCCGTTAAAGGAGCTGTCAAGATAGAAAAACCCTTCACAAATCTTCAGAAAAACCTTGCCATTCCCAAGAATGACTTGACTTGTTTCTTTGTCTTAGGGTTAGGAAAACCTGCAAATGATATGACTCTACTGTCATTTACTCTAACTCCCTCTTTTAATTTTCAAACCAGCTAACTTAAGACTCATAAGAACTTCCCTAAGCACATCCACATGGCGTTCGATCGAAACTCTTGCAATCAATATATCACCCACGTACACAAAGACCTACTTCTCTAATAACCCATGTAAAACTTTGTTTACAAACCTCGTAAAAGTTGTAGGACTACCTGATAAACCAAGAGGTATCTTCATAGACTCAAAATATTGTTGTTGTTTTGGAGATTAAGCTGGCCTTCTGGCAGCACGGGCGCTTGCTCATAGAGCAGCCCATAGGTCATATTGAATGATGATAATGTGAGATATTTAGGATTTGAAACTTTATTAGTGATACATGAATATGATGTGGTGAAGGTGATATTGAATGAAAGATTTGATGGGCAAGGCTGGAACCCTCTAAACCCTAGGGTACCCTTCAGTTCTAGGGAAAGCTCGATAGTAGTGAGTTTTGGCAAATAGGAGAGGCCAATAGAACTCAAAATGACCCTTGGACAATGAGAATGCAGTTCCCGACTATCTTCATTAAAAAAAACTGC
Source organism: Macrobrachium nipponense (assembly GCF_015104395.2). Classification (NCBI taxonomy): domain Eukaryota; kingdom Metazoa; phylum Arthropoda; class Malacostraca; order Decapoda; family Palaemonidae; genus Macrobrachium; species Macrobrachium nipponense. The sequence continues at coordinate 68,194,019 of NC_061087.1, read as the reverse complement.
TGCAGGAGGTCTATTGAAGAGTAGATGTTGTAACCCCAATTTCGACAAAGAGGTCTGGTATGCAAGCGACTGGATAACATCCAGGGATAGTCTCATTTAGTTTATGGAAATCTAACAAACCTGGATGGAACCATCTTTCTTTGGCAACACTAAGAAGGGTAAGATGCATGGGGACGAGCTGGGTCTAATAATTCCCTCCTCCTCCCATTTGCTGACCTCTGGTTCTACCTGTTCCCCAATTTTAAATGGTATCCTGTAAGAGGGTACAAAAATTGGCTTGGTTCCCTCTTCCAGATTTACCTTGTGTTCCACCACCTTACTCAGCCCTTACTTATCCTATTTTAAAGTTACGGTATCGCCAAATTCAGCCAGTACCTCACTTAAAACCTTTACATGCTTTTTGTAGTCTGCACTGCCTAATGACCTCTAAACATTTTCTTCCTCATTTGCATTTCCTCTTCTGAAAAACCAATTTTCCACTCTACAACAGGCACTGAATCACTATCCTTACTCCAATCTTGGAGGTCTACCACATAAGGATTCTTCTGATAATTCCCAACTGTGTCATTACATTTCAATAATTCCACCCATGTGATACCTGCATATAATACCCTGTTTATTGTCACCGTGTCAATAACCCCTTTTAATTTTTCGCAACCATCAATAATACACACCTCTTTGGGTACATTCACTTCCTTCGACCTGACTTTCCCTAGTCATCATAGCTGGATACAAAATAACATCCTCTGATAAAACACCTTTTTATATATTATTCCCTTGGCCATTATACACAGCACCCTCTTGTGTATGGTTATTCACCCCATTTTCCACATCCACATGAATATCACCCATATTCATCTAAGTGCCCTCCATACAATCAACCATAACCCCCATGTTAGTATTAGTAACATCATTGATATCATACCACTATTAATAATACCACCATTATTATCAGTATCACCATTATCAACAATACCACCATTATTATCATTATTATGACCAATATCACTGCTATTATTATTATCACCCATTTTATCCTCAGTTTTACCCTTCATATCGCTATTTACCTCAGTTCCATGTATACCCACATGTGGAATAAAAACACTTGGTATCCCAACCATTATGCCACTAACACCTGTATGGACTGTTATACTGTTTCTCCTACATGCAGGATGTCCCAACAAAAGTCTCTTGCCCAACGCAACCCCTTTTATCACCAGGAATGGTTCTACTAACACCCGATCACCCATTGTGAACAACACCCTTAAAAAAAACCCAAGGTATTTAATCTATGGGCTTGCACATCACACACCATCTCTACTGAGGGTTCAGAGGGTATTGGGAAAACATAGACCAATATGAACCGTAGTCCGTTAAATTAAATAAAGCTTCCGAATCTATAAAAATTGCTCTCTCCACATCACCCACTGTTCCTTGTCCTATCAGCCTCGGCTCTGATGCATCGCCCACGAGACCAGAATGGCACATGCAAGTCACCATCTATACCATTTTTGTTGACCGAGTTCCCAAAAATTTTGCAGATCACTATGTTCCTTTGAGTGACCTACTTTTGAAACTTTTGCATCCCTCCGTTTCTATTATGGACAAGATCACTAAAAGTGATCTGAACTTTTACATGCTCCACAGTATTTTACTCTGCATTGTGTCTTGGTGTGTCCCTGCCTATCACAATTGAAACAGCGCAACTGTTGCCTGGATCCATAGATCCCCTATTATATTCCACTTTAGCATACAATCAGGGGGAAAGGAAACTTTAAACCCTTTAAAGTTTCCCGATTAAAAAAAGTGCTACCCATTGTGGGACATTTGGACGTGCTTCTAAACCCTGAGAATAGATCAATTTCTCATCTGATGCAAGTTCTATCTTCTCATTAAGGCTATCTACAGTAACATCTGGGAAGTCATGTAGAAGCCAGGAAAAATGCAGCAACCTGTGCAAGTTATCAAGGGAGATATTATTACTATTTACCCATGTAGATTTTTAAAATTTCTGTATCAATTCTTCCACTGCATGAAAAAGCAGAGAGCTGTGCTCATCACTGGTCTTCTGACCTTTCCTAATCTTTTAAAAACACTCAGGTCTCGGATTATATCGCCGTGTTCCTTTAACTCATAGGCTGTTCTCAGAAATACCTGTAACTCGGTCCATGATCGGAATTTTGTAAACTGAAAGCAACGGCAGCGATGTCCTACGTCCCCTTTATTGAAATCCAACAAGGATTCTGCCTCGTGGAATGCCTCTGCTTTATTTTTAATTCACTTGCCATTTACAAGATTATTAACTCCTTCAATAAAAATCTGTACTGCCTGAGAAAGAACGCCAGACTTAATGCCCTGAAAGGGGTGAACTCCTGATGAAATTGTAGTGAATTTATGAAGCAAAGTCTTATCATCTTTGTTTCTTTCTATCATGTTGTCTAAATTAAAGAAACCCTCAGTATTTTGGATTCGAACGGATCCCAATATCATCAGAATCCCGACAATATTCCCCAATTTCTTTCACAAACCACTAAAAATAATGCATATATACATCCACGAAACATAAATATACCTGAAATGAATATTACTTGTACTCTATGAAAAAAACTATCATTTCTACGCTCATGGTTAGGGTTATCTCATCGGCTGATCTAATTGTGGGTCAGGATCTAAAACTGCTACCCCGAGCAGAAATAACACCTCCTGTGCCCATAGACTCGTTACATGTACCAACACACACACACACACACACACACACACACACACACACACACACACACACACACACAAAACCAAAAACATCGACACTGTATATTCTCCCCAATATGCTTAATTCCTGATAAAGTACAAACAGAGATAAAAAAACAGTTTTGTTAATTACCACTTTTTTATTCATAACAACTAATGACTCTCCTTTAGTTGCAGTGCCCCCAACAATGCAAATGAAATTCAACACTCACCTAAATTTTTCTCTTTCATTATACATCTGCTTCGTTATTCCCTCTAAAACAATACACAACCATATTCCCTGACAGTTATATTCCAAACTAACTCATTAGTCCCCTATGATATCTTATCTCGGTTGCCGGTTTCTACATTTCAAAATCCTGTAACCATTTCTTCGAAGACATGAGTTGTGTTACTTAATTAGGCCTACTTTGCGCCTTATTTATCTCTAACTAAGTGCTGCACAGCCACCTCTATTACTCAGGTTGTTAATAGCATTATATAAAAAGAAAACGCAGTAACGTGAACCCTCTCAAAACAGATATCTGGCACCTACCTTAAGAAAACCTGCAACCGGCATCTCTGCTCTTTCAGTGTCATTAAAATTAGGGTAAAGCAAATTAAGATATAAAAAAATAGAACCCTTATTTCCCCTAAAATTAACATGATAAAAAAAGGAAAATGAATTGAAAAAACCAAAACATGAAGTGTAATCACTCCTAGCAAATAACAAAAAATTATCTCAAATAAATGCCACACACCATCTCCCGCCAAGATACATTAATACTCATAATTATCTCTATTTTCCCCAAATCCCAATATGTCAAGGATAACCATTACATATGGCGACATTGAAACCATCTGGGAGAAAAGAAATCAAAATCCTCAGAAATCAAATAAAAAAGACGGATGAGCATAACACACTGGGAATGAAATAAAAAATCTCATGTGTACACGGAAGAAAAAACTGAATAGGAACTCAGATGTCTTCCACTGAACACAATCTTCACTCAGTGCAACTGAAAAATTTTCAGTGTTCAATAAAACGTCTCTTCACTCCAACACTAAATAGTTTTCACCTTTCCATGGATCTCTGTGCACCTTCCCCTCCGTCTCGACTTACTAATGGTTAAATCACTGGTCTGCTAATGCCCAGCTTTCCATTCACTATCGGAATAAATTTTGTTTTGCACACGCCCTTATGGGCGTACAAACTCACGCACACGAGTGTTCTCACAGTTCTATTTACATCCTATTGTGACGTAACGATCAGGTGACACTTGCCCTACTCGAGATACGTAGCCACTTGCTTAGTCAACTTTTTTGTGCGTGCGCTCTTGTCTCCTCGATTTGATCTGTTTCACCACCATCGGCATCTTCCAATCATTTCCCCCCAAAAATTCGCTGACCAACTGGTTGACACTTCTGGTCTTTCAAAAACATTCTAATCTTCTCGACAGAGTCTGTTGCTTCCTACATTCATATTCCTAACCACCCTTCAAAGGCAGGTGTGTGTATGTAGTGTGACCTGGACCAACTTCTAAAAATTAGGAAGTGGTCGGGCACAGAGTTTTTTTTATGATTCACTAATGTGAACGGCAGTTGGTTTGTCGAAGCGCATTTCAGCCTCTCTCTCTCTCTCTCTCTCTCTCTCTCTCTCTCTCTCTCTCTCTCTCTCTCTCTCTGCGTTGACTGGCTGGCATGGTACTTAGGAAGATTTCTCAGTTCTCACTTCAGTCATGTTGAAGGATTAGCTTGAAACACATGAAAGTGTAAAACTAACATAAATTCTTTTTAGCTATTTACAAGTTGAAGTACATCTTGAGATAGGAGCTTTTTGAAGAGACATGAGTGACGGAGAGATAGTCAAAGAGTAACGAAAAGAGTTCACAATCGGATCTTAGGAAGGCAACAGTATTAACAAACGAACATACATCTTTGACTTTTGGGTCATGACAACAATGATGACACATTGGTTCGCTCTAGTTTCTCATGGCATGCCGATCCCCATGGAGCCGATGTATGTCTGTTTGTATTGAATATGATGCACTGGCATTTGCACACATTCTCAACGGACAAGGTAATTTTGTTTTTTTTTTCCTCATTGACCTATTACACATATAGCGATGTTTTTATAATGGAATGGGTTACATTTCCATTTTTATGTGGAATACCATTACATATGTATAGTCGCATGCGTCACTTCATGATGCTTGAATTTTCGCCTCCATGAAATTTTCTCCAACCAAAAGACAAGTAAAGTAAGACGAAGCATAAAATGTTGGTTAATTTTCAGTGCAGAATCCAGGTGTTTTGCCTGGAGCTCTCTTTTACCTCCAGATAAGAGTGGTGTATAAATGTGAGGGAAAATGAAACCAATTCGTTATAATAAGTTAGCTTAGTGTCCAAATAAGCCCAGATTAGCTTCATTTCCCTTAACATTTCCCTCATAGTCTTAGAATTTCCTTCCAAGACACTGTGAATAGAATAGCACAATACTCCAAACGAATTCCCAGAGGATTCTCGGATTAACAGCAGCATCCCCTTTGAGAACACCTGTATCGCCATTAACGAGTCCTTTAGACGATCCCAGTTATATCCGTCCCTTAAGTCTATTGTTTAATTCCTTATCCAATTCCAGATAATCACCTTTAATGACCTCGAGCTGTCAGCACTTCATGCCCCCTAACTAGCTGGCCACCTGCATATTCCTACCTGTATTCATTCAAAACATTCATGGGAAAAAAGGACTTTATTAACATTTGCTCCAGTGGCCTACCCCTGTCAACCCTGACACAGGCCATTGAACTTTGACCTGACCCTGAGCTTTTTGCACCTAGTAACTCCAACCTCTCTCAACCTCTCTATCCTCAGTGACGCCCATTCCATTGTTGTTCTTTTGAGACACTTGGCTCTGTTGAAATATTGTTCTCTTCCAGCATTCTCTATGGAATTTGAAGGATACTCCCTAGAGAAATAAATAATGGAAACCACTGATCGGAAATATCTATGATGTTGGCCGCAAACAGATACAAGGGCTCAGGATCTCTCTTAAAACCAGTATAGCCGTTTTCTACAGACTAGTACAGTAGGAAGTCGTACAGGAGAAAGCAGCATAGTTGGAAGAAGGTTCTAGTCACGATAGAACTACGCCTGTAGCCATCATTGGACTGAGTTGTCGACCTTTCGAGTTGAGAGAGACTCATCCGAGCCATTGCCTTGCCTTATGCTTGACGCATACAAAGCCTTCTCAAACGGCCTCATACTCCAGATATCAGCTGTTAACGTAATTTTTCAGTTTTTAGTCAACCTTGTGATTTTGTTAACATTTAATATTAAGGCATTTAGTATTAAAGTATTTATTTTTAAGGAAATTTGTATTGTATATATTACGAAAGTTAAGTTGTAGTGTGGTGATTTTGCGCCTCCTCCCGGCTCATTAAACTTTTTGAATTACCCTTTTAACACTCATATCTTTTTTTGTTTACGTTTGGGTACGTGACTGGGGTCCTCGGTGAGGGAGGTGAGAAGAGACAGAGAGAGTGTTTGGGCAGACAGTTCGGGCTTTCTACAGAGGCTGTCCCTTTTTTGATCTGCAGCTGCCGCACTTTCTATATTTTGTCAACGCTTTTGGGAGTATTTTGAGCCGTCCTTTGCAGGTACACATCTGGCCACCTGCGGTGTTTTGAACGCTGTACTCGACGTATTTTGAGTGCTGTCCTTCGCAGGTACGCTTCTGGCCATCTGCGGTGTTTCGTCCTGCTTGTATTGCAGGTGATTTGTGCCACCTGCGGCCTTATCTTGCTGCCACCTCAGTGGAAAATTTTTCCTGAGGTGTTAGAAGCATTTGCTTTTCCAGGACACTTTGGAACTTATTGCAGTTGTGGGGGCCTTGATGCCCGTCAGAAGTCAAGTAGGGAGACAGATCCCAGGTAAGCGTTCCTTTTTGTATGGTCGTGCAGGACCTCTCGACTCCTCCTTCCTGGTGCTTCTGTGCTCCCCTGTTAGCAGAGTTCTGGAATTATTGGGATCACGGCCTACTGTAAGGCCAGACATTTATTATTAGTCTGGGATCACGGACTCCCCTTCTGAGTGTAAGGAGATATTTTTTTTTAATTATTATTTATATATATAGTTATATCTTATAATGAACTGTTGAGACAGTTGGAATTTGTTGCCCCTTTTGTTTGTTTTGTTCTTATGATGTTAACAGCCTCGTGGCTTTTATATTTGTTTATATAATAAGTTTAGATTATAATCATAGGTAGGAGATTAAGTGTTTTCTCCCTGTTACTCTTCGCCTTCCTTCCCATCCTATTTAGTTATAGGTATTGGTTATTTTATTCATTTTGATCTGGCCAGTTATATTGTATATTTTGATGTATTTGCATTCATGTGTTTCTCTCTATTATCTCTGTTTAGGGCTTAGTTTTTAGTAGTTAGGAATCCCAAGGGATTATTTAAGGACTAGAGTTTGTCCTTGGCAGTCACAAGGTTGACTTTGATTATTTTTATTTGTTAATAAATATTGTTGAGTTTTCCTGAGTGTTTTCGTCTCCATTGACCATCTTTTGCTGGATACTCTGTAACAACACTGAGTGTACATCCTTTAGTGCAGACAAACCTGCAACACAGCCCAACAAGGGTCGTAACACCAGACAAATCCCAAAGTCACCACCATAGCCAACAACTCCTACCATCGGCCGTGTGCTAACAACCTATCCATTCACCCCTACTTACTCCCTTCATTGACAGTAAGAAGATGCCAGTTTCTCGGCCATCATCGCCATTGGCTTACACTATTACGAATGTCAAGTCCACTGATATATTGGGTAATATGTCGAAATAACCGTATCTTCTATTTAAACCAGTGTCTGTAATCTCAGCTTCCATTGCCAACCAACTTCTCTGTTCTTGTTCCTATTCCTATAACCTCAAAACACCCTTTGAATTTACGGTTCCCCAATTGTGGCCCAATGCAGTGACAAATCTCTCTTTGCAGTGGTATAGTGATATTTTAATAAGTTATTTATTTGTTTTCTCGACATCAAGCTATCGAGTAAATATTTTTCGCTTGAAACCAAATAAGGAATTTCATAAAGTTGCTTTGTGCTTGCACCTCAAAAGTAAAGGAAATTCTTTGCAATATCCCCAGTTTCAGTCGCTATAACTCTGAATATTTTGCTGATGTAACGGCAGTGCTGATGTGTTGAACTGTGTGTCATTCAACAGTGTTAAAACAGAAACAATTGCAAACGAAAAGTAATCATAGACGCCATTATTTGGGTGTCACTTTGTCTCTAGCTATTCTGTGCCAGATCCGTCAAAGTAAATTCTGTTTTACTGTAAGTGTTAACTTTAGAATTAGTTCTACGTTTTTTAGTTAATATACAGTACCATGTGTGGCACTAGGTAGTATTTGCAACCCTGTTAACGTAGCCGACAGTGTCACAGGGTTCAATAAAACCCCTGTAATATCCCTTGTATTTTAGTGAAATTATACTTAATTTTAGTGGATGCATAGTGTTTTCTTTTGAACCAAACTCTGGTAGTTAGTATATCTTTCACAGTGCTAAATATACAACTTTCAGTTCTCTGTCACCTTTTTCGTTGGTCCTACATAGTCACTGATTCTGTTATCTTGTTGCAAAGGCATTCTAATTGAGCCAAGTCACTGATCTAGTCAATCAATTGAAACCGTAGCCCTTGGACGCGACGCCAGGAGATCGCGGCTGGAACGCAACAGTAAATACAGTTCTAAAATTCTCGTAATACTTGACCTAAGGTCCTTGATTCGAGCGACATGAGTAAAATATGACATTTCAATTAAGCGTTTTCTCTCTTACATTAACATCATTACTCAGAAATTTCTTTCTCTGAAAAAAAAAAAAAAAAAAATATAAGCTATTTCAGTATCCTTATAAATCATTTAATTCCTGAAAAGTAGGTAGGAGTATCAGCTGTAGGATTATTAGAGTTAATAATTAACCACCTACCTATAGGGTGTCTATTTCTCATTTGAGCTACTGCACTGAATTAAGTTCTATTATTTTTTCTATATTTGTTGGAAAGATTACCCAAGTATTATTCTTAAAGGTTTTTTTTTTAATTAAACTACAAAATCTAATATTATATGAAGAGCAGTAACCTATTTTCCATGTAATCCTATAAGCCGTTTCTAAAACGAAAAAAAGAAAATTACTGGTTACCAGATAAAAGCATTATTGAGTATAGATATCTAAGGATTTATGGTACTTAATCCTAAAAAGCTGATATGTTAAGGCTATTCAAAGTATCTCCAGCTATGGCATTATTTTAAAGTTTGTTTTACTTATTGCTGCATTTGTAGCCTATTTGCCTTTCATGGATTATCACCAACATAGTAATCTTCTATCTTCTTTTATTTCTGCGAACAATGTATAAACGTAAACTTACGCATGGATAATATATAATTTTCTAACAAAATGTATTCCCACTGAGAATCTGTGCCAAACCATTCGACTTCTCTTAAAGCTCGTGTCTTGCTCGATATCATGAAAGCAACCTCGAACTTCAGTTTTGGGCTTAAAATGTTTTATCTTGTTGAGTAACATCTTGTGATACTTTCCCAAAAGAAAACTTACTTTGTTGCACCTGGATAAGGTTTTATAGCTCTTTTCTTCCTTTTTAATGGCTTCCCAGCGCTCCTGAGTACTTTCCAGTCAACTTTTTTTATTATGCCAAATAGAAGTCTTTGTGAGGAACAGCCTTTTAATCTTGTTTAATCTCGGATCAGTTCCTTAACTTAAACACAGCCTTAGCTTAAGTTCCGTTTCTCTTTATCTGCAATTCAACCGTTCACAATTCCAAAGATCTGAGACAAAATTAGTTGATTTTCGTTATACAAAGTTAAATGGCGTAGAGCCATTAGAATCTTTTATTAGCAAACACTAATGAGCATTAAAATGTCACAAAATTCAAAGAGAGAATTAATCATTTTTTGTCTTGTCAAAAGAAAGAAAGATTGAAAGACCAGGGTGATATAGAGAAAGATTATGACCATCTCCACTTTTTCGCCTCCTATTTCTTCCATTTCGGCAAGCTACCTTACACATGAGCTTAACTATACGCGTCTGAAATATATTATGTAAGTCTTAATCACCAAACTTTTTACAAACTGTGACTTATATCTGATATTAAAACTATTTGAGCGTGAATAGGTTATTTCGAGATAAAGACATTTCAAGTTCCTTTTTTAGACTGCAGATAAGGTCATAAATACATCAAGTTAATTTGGCCTTGCATTGATTGCATAACGAAAACTTTAATCAAAAGCTTTAATGACGAAAGAGAAATCTGAAGGAAAATATAAAAAAGACATCGTCAGGAGATCAGCAATAAAGAGTGAAAATAAAAATAAAAAAGTTGAGGTAAATGGAAAATGTTGAATATATTGATAGGTTCAAGTAACATTTAATATAAAAGGAGAGAATCTACTCTCTTTTGGTAAACCTATTAGGTTAGAAATAGACTGAGAATGAGAACAACACATTTCTAAAAGGAATGAGAAAACAAAAAATAGATATGGTCCAGAAATAGTCTAAAAAGGATAAAGAG
>NC_061087.1:68163696-68178696 GCF_015104395.2 Macrobrachium nipponense | reverse complement strand
ATTGTAAGATTTTAACTTTGAAACTACGTTACTGCCTTTATTATTACGGATTTTCAGGTTTATTTACTATATTAATGTTTCTCGGTACCAAAGCCATTGAAAAGAAATCTAGTTACTGAAATATTTTTACTCTGGTATTTCAAGAAAGATGTAACAAGAACCAAATACCTACTGATGGCGTTTAAGATAGTTTTTCGAAAATATTAACAATAAAATGGTATGCATGTATATCATAAGATAACCTGATATATAAGTAATGCTTAAATCAGCTACGAGGTTAATATCTTTATTCAAAAAAAAAAAATCAAAGATCATCCGTGAAGGAAACAATGTTGGAAAGAGACAAGATTCATAAGCGAATGAAATATATCAAAATTGCATCCGAGATATTATTCATAATTGAGGTCTATGTTCGCTTGAATCACTGCATTATTCGCAATTTACATTCTTGTGTGTAAGAAAAAATGACCCCCCACCCTCCCTTAGATAACATAAAATTAGAATATATTCTTTACACGTTAATATACTGTGTTAGTGTATACGCAAGTAAGTAAAGTAGTTAATAACAATCTTTTATTTTTGTTTAAAAGCATCACTTTCCATGCATTATGAGGCCAAGACTTTTATTGATATAATTATTAAACTTGGCATCATAGCACACAAAACCTGAGTACTCAAATATCTTCAAGCTCATGAGCTATGTAGATTCTTAATTAGGATGTTACCCACAGTGTTTATAGGAAAAGATCAGTAGCTATCATTTATTCAACATTTTCATTATTATGCTTCGGTAATTATGAATGTTTACATAGAGATGTGGCGAAATCCATTTCTACCCATTGCAGAGAGATTATATTATAATTGAGGTATCCTGTATAATTAACAATGGATGGGAAATCTTTCCTCTTTCACTATTCTAACAACCGGAGATAAATCATTCACTGATTGCACCGCACAGTGGAGGGTAACATAATATTAAATGCATTAGTCAATTAAGTACTTGCAAATAATTGAAAATTACCGTTCCCGAGTACCCGTTAGTGCTCAAATTAGATTGACCCCAAAAAAAATTTTATATAATTTTTCTTTTCCACCGATAACCGGGGAGAAATAAAGAAATATGAGTTGAAAACCACCTATGCGGTTGCGTGGGTTTACAAATCAAATTTTTTGGCAATAAATTATTCAACTGTTCTTGGAAAATAGATGACAAAGATTTCAATAGACGGCGCCATTATATAGCTCATAGATTTTTACTGTCATCATCATCATCAATGTCCCTTCCATGAAAGGATGATGCAGATGAAATTGGGTGATGCTGCTATGTGATGTACCAAAATGAAACTTTCTCAGGAAATATTCTTTATTACTTCTGAAACTATATCAGAGCAGGTAGACCAAATTGGTTGCTTCATCGAGTGATCATGCAAAGTCGTTGGAGGTATTGAAGAAGCTGCTTTTAATCAATTTGCAAACAAAATCTTTTAAGAATTAGTAATCTACTAACTTTACAAATAGTCTTTGATTATTCTTAATTTTTGTTTTCTCATGTTACTTCTCAGCCTCTGTGTTCGTTGTTCGTCTTGAGTCAAATGATATATAGGTGGCGTCAACAGTGTCAAACTCACAAAACACACTGACATGAGCTATCAATTCTGTATCCTCCCTGTTATGGGAATTTTCTGGTGAAGATGACCAATCATGTGAAAGAACTATTTTCTTAACTGTTCACCTATTCCAGTTGCATATTTGTTCTACCAAAAAGAAGACTGCACATCAGGGTTTAAAAAAAAAAAAAAAAGAAGAATTTATTTTTGTTGTTGTTCTGTCGTATTTACAATTTGAAATAGTTGGGCATGCATGTTTGCAGACATAAGTTTCTCAACTCATTAATCGTGTTTCACAGCAGCTACCATTGTGTGTTTCTTAATGTTGTTGAATGGAATACGCGAGTAAAAAAAGTAAATAAATATATGTAGGAAAATGATAAATAAAAATATGCAAGAAAATTATGAATATATATGTAGGGAAATGAAAAAATGATAATGCATAATACATTAAAATCTGTAGTTCAGCTTTTAATTAAAGTCAGTCTAATCGGTGGCATTGCCATAATTCCACATGTATGGAAAACGCTTACCGTTTAAGTTCTCAAGGCCTATCAATCATGCAATAAGCCAAGAAGTTGGAAAACTGTGCATGTCTACACCACTAGAACAAATTTTTGCAGGAGAGGAACTATGTTACCTAGGAAAGAAAGGAAAGGCATCATCAAACCATCGAATCCTAGGAGAGAAAGGAAAGGCATCATCAAACCACCGAATTCTACAAGAAGTTACGTAAGAACAAACAAAGCACAGAGCGAGAGAGAGAGAGAGAGAGAGAGAGAGAGAGAGAGAGAGAGAGAGAGAGATTACTTTCATATATTCCTGGGATGGCAATTTTGAACAGATATTTACTAAAGATACGATTTATGTTGACAGTTTTGTTAGGACATTACTTCAATCACAGTTTCAATACTTATCCAGAATTTTACTAAATAACCTCCCAACAAAATAGCTCCAAAGTTTTATCTTTGTATTCATCATTGATTATTTCTAAAATTGCAATGCGTTATTAACAGATAGTTTAAGCTGTGATTGCACAGCATTGGAGGTTACAGACACCTCTCATTTTTTTTATTGCAGGTTAGTGGAAGAATTAATGAACCTAATGCGAGACTAAAACCAATTTATTATTATTGTTCATAGAAAACGCCAAATAGTAAACTTTGTTCCTCATAAAAATTGAACATTGGTGCTAATTACGTACATTAACAAGAATAAGTGACAATTGTTATTTCACGACACATTTCATCAAGTAGTCATTACGGTAGACACCGAATGTACTGAAGATTCTCATTGAATCGTAGGTATGTATGTGTATTAGATCTAAGAGTAAAAAGTAAGTATTGTTAGATGATGTACATATCAACGAATTTCTGAGAGCAATCAGACAAAAAGATGATTAGCAAATTTATTAAGAGTTAAAGTCACAAAAGCAGCTATGTTATTAAGAAAAATCCCCGCTTTGATTTAACCAAGGAGAAAAAATGGATAAAAAACTAGGTGAAAATATTAAAAGTAACTTGCAATTTCATATGTAAAAGAGGACAATTAAGCAGTAGTGCAATATTCACTTGCTAGCCACCTTTGTAATAATGAAATCCCTATAAAATTTATATTATATATTCAGATCTTCAATTGCGGATAATACGGGTCCTCTAAATAATTTGACAAGCCTTGTTTGATTAAATTGCATTAGGACAAAAGTCAAGAATTTTATCAGGGAGAGATATTGCGCTACAACTCACGTAAAGAGATTTAATGATTCGGACGTTAAAATTACATTTTGAAAATAAGGTCTTTAAATTTGGCATTGCATCCAAAGGAATTTCCTTGGCATTTTTGGTTTTATACAAACTAATGTGTCTATTTACTCATTTCAGTCTCATCAACTAAACACCAAAATGCATCTTTGGTCAGTGCAAATATATTGCTTACATACATTACAACCTCATATCATAAAATTACTTTTTTTTCAACCAGCATATTAGGAAACATGTAATGTAACACTTCATATGGATTTCATGGTAACAACTGCATGGTCATTTTCGATAGTGTATCGTTATGCACAAAAGTCTATTATTGATATAGAATTAGGCATAATACCGAAGAAGGATTGTTGTAATTTGACCTTCAAATTAGGGAGACTTTTTGGTACTACAAATTATGTTTCAGACATTTTTTTTAAAATCTAATAAAATTTCAGACCTGCAAAACTTATGACTGACAATATGTTGGATCTTCGTCTCATCTACATTGGCCAATCATCGACTGGATTATTATGTTTTAATTTCCTTACTGCCAATTTTTTTTTCAATGATGTACTTATATAGAAAGGATATGTAAGCGACATCTTTCCATTGGTCAGGTTCTCGTGTTAGTTATTCCTGGGGAAATTTTGGCCATACTAGTGACAGGTAGAAATTAGATATTCTTTGATATAACGTCAGGCTTTAAGAAATATTTTTAGGACAAGTGTGGGTGATTAGAAAATTAAGAAGACTAAATCGTAGGAATTCTTATTTTTTTATATATTTTCGAAGGAAGCTTCTCAATTCTGTAATATATAGAATGTATACATTTTAGTTCATATTTAATGCTTTTGGTTTTTACATCAATGAGATATTTAAAATAAATTGTTCTTTCTTGACAATTTCAAAAACATTTTTAAACTCTAATTCACTGTAGCTCGATTATTTACTGTTCTTGCAATTCACCCAAACGTCCAGCCTGCCATTCATGTCAACATGGTTTATAACGATATTTTACCTACAGAATTTTCAGTCTTTTACTTCGTGGGTGGTTTGTTTTCCAATCTATCAAATTTATTGCTAGGAAAAGTAAATTCTGTTATTGGTTCAGTGCTCTTCATTGTATTATAAATATGAACGTTCACAATAACGTTACGCATAACTAATTGAGTACAGTTCCTTTTTTATTTTTTTTTACTAATTCAACTGGCATATATATATTCAAAATAATGATAAGTAATATGTAGTATTAAAAACAACCGTAAGTATTTAGTTGCTATATCATGAGCAAAAAAAAAAATCTAATAGAACTCTTATGAATATAATATCATTAAATAACGAAAATGAACTGCTGGGAGCTAAGGCATCCGTATTATTATTATCATCGCTTTGCTTTTTCTGTTTGCTGTTGGAAAAAGGCCATTTACGTTAATAAATATTTATTCTTATAGGTCATGTGCATTATCATCTCTTTTATATATATATATATATATATATATATATATATATATATATATATATATATATATATATATATATACTATATAGTATATATGTATATATATATATATATATATATATATATATATATATATATATATATATATATATATATATATATATATATATATAACATATGTCTAATATATAAATCCCCAAAAGACTCATCAGTTTCTTTTATACAATAATTCTTGACTGGATCGAATTGATTACTGGTTGCCTGTGGAAATATAAATTTAGGTGATATCACGTCCTTATGATACTCCCAAATACGCAAATTCATTCTTAAATTTCACGGTTGGAATATGATTAGAAGATTTGAGGTAAAATGTTGAAGTGAAAAAGGTGGAGTTAGGATTGTGGGTAGCGGTATGGGCAGAATGGGAAGAGGCTTGACTGGGGTCTGTCATCTCCCGACAGGTGAAGGATTTACGGGTGTTCTGGCGCTTGCAACCTTCTTTAAACTGGTGTCGGTCGTACTGGTTCTTTTTTTGCCCAAATAACACAGAATGACCCCGCATTTTAAGCCTTACTATGCCCGGAACTAGGCCTAATCACCTGAAGGTAGCAGCAGGAAGAGTCGTTCTCGAAGGTGGTGTTTTATGCTCTGTTTCACATGCTCTCTTTTTCTCTCTTTTGTGCCCTTTCTCTCTCCTTTGCTCTCTTTTTCCTCTATTTTGCTCTCTTTACCTCCTTGAAGAATCTTTTTTCTCTTTATTTTGCTCATTTTGCTCACTTCTCTCCCTGAAGAATTTTTTTTTCACTTATTCTTGCCCTCTCTCTCCTTCTGTTTGGATATCTAGATGGTTGTAAACATGATTTTCCATTAATAAGATTTCATTATTGTTTTCGTGCGGTGGCTGCGACCAGAGCTGAAGCTGGGAGGGCTGGGGTCAAGCACCCCTTAACCCCCATTCCCCGCCCTGGTAGGCGCTGTCTGGTGATGGGGGTATTAGGGCAAAGTCCCCTCCCCCCACCCAACAGTAACACACGGGTGGTGATTCATAGTTTCGGTAGATAATGTTACTTTGAGTCGTGGGTCGAAAGCGAAGCCAAAGCTGAAGTAGAGTCAATGGTCGGTACCTAGAAGATAAAATCAGAACGACCAACCACACCCAACTTCTTTGTTGAATCTAGGTGCATTCATGGTTGATTATGTTTAATGTTACAGAGATTTTCCCTTTATATTCTATTGATACTTGCATGGTTTTATGCATCTTCGCTAAAATAATTAATAATACTCTATGATACTAAATATTTGTTTCGACATTGCTCGAAATATACTCAGGTAATGATGGTAATACTGTGTTGAACGAAAATTACAAATTGTTTCGTTTCTATGAAGTAATTACTATACTTTGAAATAATTACTGTTACCATAATTTTTTCTTATGATTTTCTTAAATATCATAGATTTGATATTTGTGCAACATATGTTAGATTTATTTTGATTGATAGAGTTTTCAATGTAGAAAGTTTTTGATCAATGCGTTGCATTGCCAGTTAGCGAATTTCGAACGAAATCCTCTAAAATTTGTAGCTCCACATTTGACGCTTGCTGTACCTAAGTTCGATTATTTTATATTTTTAGAGTTTAATGAAGTCGCAGATGCCGGAACCGAGAAAATCACAAGAAAGAATCCAGGCACCAGGAAGCCAGCAAGTCACTAACACAATCTAGGCTTCAGCAAATTCGATAATGACCAGCTAGATAAAGAATTGTCCCCGTGGTTGCAAAACTGCATTTGTGTTACGGTTTGCCGCTTTGTATACAAGCTCTGAATCCCTTAGTAGGTTTCCATTTAACTTTCTCTTCATACAAGTATTGGTTGATTTTAAGACTATTTTAATACATGTGAGTTCTTTTTGCGTTTGATGGTTTTGTAGTTTATTTAATTGTCTTATTGCTCTTTCACCGACTGCTGATGCACAGATGTTTCATGTGTGAAACGTCTCATAGTAATAAACTTGATCCTTTTACAACTTTTATCATGGACACCCTCTAAAGATTCGTATAAATTTTCTCCACTGAACGCGACTATATATATATATATATATATATATATATATATATATATATATATATATATATATATATATATATATATATATATATATATACATATATATGTATATATATATATATATAATATATATATATATATATATATATATATATATATATAACACCTATAAAAATGTGACTGGTTCAAAACCAGTGACGTTATGTTTTCCCGTATAGCCACTAATGGTGAAAAGGTGTACATTCTATAATGAATATATGATGCTTGTATATTTTTTGAATACTATTCGTAATTGCTTATGGACCGATGAGAAAAATGAAAAAAATTATTTGATGGAAAGTTTAGCTCTCATAATTTGAGTTATACTTAGTTAATAACAAAACATTCTCCTTATCTCGGGTAACCCTTTTATTCCCGAAGTTATAAAAATATTTACGAATAAAATCTTCATAATTAATTCTGTTAATGGAATAAGATTTTGATTTTCCCGGCAACAAATAAACTTAAACTCTAGCTCTCTATAAAAAGAAGTAGATTTAGATGAATAAGAAATCCCTATTTGGATATGACATGGAAAATAATTTGCAGTTTTTTAAATTCCATATAAACTTTTATATTCACCACTTTTAAAAAAACATACCAATATTCGAATAAAATAGAAAATAAAATGTATTTGCAGATTACCGCGGGAGTCACCCCTACAGAAAACAACATTTTCACTTTGATGTCACCATTGATTTACTTATTAAGCATTGTATCCAATACATCGGTATAGTTTGTATTTATATATATGGCATCCCATAAGTTTCCTTTCAATATCTCTCGTTATACTTTATGGTATCTTGATCTGAATACCCTTACCAGGAATTTGTCTGTCAAATAGTACTTATGCAACACCAAAAAGATGATTCCCTATATTAGGAAGTAAGAAAAACTAACACAAAGTTTTTCCTGTCAAATACGAGCGTGGTAAATCAATAGCTGTGCGGGTGAAAAAGTCTCAACAAAGAAATCCTGTCTAGAACTCTAATAACAAAGAAGGATCCGGATATTGAACCGAACCAGAAAAAGCTTCTAAGAGGGTCTCCGCAAGATATTCTCTGCACAAAAGTTTTACATGTGGCGGAAAAAACTATGTTGCATGAGTTCGGAACCTATAAGATAAAAAACTTGTCTAGAGCCCGGACTCCTTTACAAATGCAATTATAAATGAGCGATGAAGTCAGAATATTTTGTTTAATAAATTGCATGGCAATTATGATGCATATATTGTCCTAGAATATATTTCAAATATATCTGATTTATTTATTAAATCTATACACTCATGTATACACGCTTATGCGTATTGCATAAACAAGGTGCTAATATGTTTCTTTATGATTTTAATTACAGTAATATCAACTGGCTTTTCCAGCAAGACATGATAAATTCAAGTTATAATATCAAAAAAACTTGAAATATTCTCTTTCCTATATTTATTCTATGATACAAAATACAGTATAAATAAAAGAAGGAAAGAAATTAAAGTTATGGAAATTTATGTAGAGATGCTCCTTGGGGAAGTTGTTGCTTTATTTTCTTAACGTATTGATACCAAAAAGATTAATATGTACACACACACACACACACACACACGCACACAAACACACACACGTATATATATATATATATATATATATATATATATATATATATATATATATATATATATATATATCTGTGTGTGTGTGTGTTTGTGTGTGTGTGTGTGTGTGTATGCAGTAAATTTTACTTATTAAGTAAAATATATAAAGGAGAAAGAGAGAGAGAGAGAGAGAGAGAGAGATTATCTGGCAATTAATAGAATCCTTAGGCCCTGTAATAACAATAATGTCATGATGAGCAGCCTCTGCCTGTAAGTAAATATGAGAAACATTACAATGTGTTAAATAGATTTAAAACCTGTTGATATCATGAAATTCTAAAAAAGTCTATATCTAAATATGGAAAACATACCAGCTACCTTTCTATAATTTATGAAAGTTTCCTCTATCGATTTTTTTTTTATTTCTTGCCCTAAAATGTGGGGATCCTAGATCTATGCTGTGAGGATAAGACGTCTGGAAACCACAATTAAAAGGATAATTGGAGGTGAGCTTTTCGCCGGTGAGACATCTCTTTGAAGAGAAGTCGGAGAGCGGGCTCGACAAACAGATCTGGAATCTCCCATAATTAATGGGCGTCTGGCAAAGACACCTCATCTTCCTCTAATCTGAGTCTCTCCTTTCCTTTTGATATACTTTTGTAGGAGACTCGTAATTCTTAGTAAGGACCCTCCGGATGGCAGCCTCTCCCTGTGTTAAAGGTGGATAGGTGATTGAACAAAGGGAATTTTCAAAAATGTTTATTTATTTGTTTATTTTTTTATACATTTAATTACGTTTACTATATGTATGTGCTATATTTTGTAAAATTATACAATTATGCTAAATAAACTTGTTTAATCATATGAAAGTTTGGTTCATCTTTTGACATATAATCGTCATTCTGATTTAGGACTCTGTACTGACGAACCTGATGAATTATCACGAAAAATATGTATTTCTTCGGCAAGAACACGGCACGTAGTGTTATTGTAATATACATTTCTTCTCAACTCATTATAAGAATTCTCATAGTTCCTATGTATTTTCAAATGCGTACCGTAAAAGTCCGGCATTGATCCCAAGTTAAAGTAGATAGAAAATGCCAGTATACAAAATGTTATCAAATAACTGTTGATGAGAAGGAGGCATTCAGCAAATGTATCAATTTAAATTCCTTTTCTGTAATGATCAATTTCTTTCCTCTTTATCCGATTCTAAAATTAGCATTACATTACATTGCAAAGCTATAACTTCATGTTGTTTTTAATCATTATAAGATTTATCGGTGTGAAGCTATTAACTTGTTCTACGGAGTTAAAGGAGGCGTGGCAAATCTGAAGAGTTATTCACTTCATATAAATCCTGAGATCCTGGGATAAGTCACTGTAAGGTCACTAGAGGTCACTGCTGACTTAATAATCATGTAAGTTCGTCAGGCGAATGAAACTGGTCGAAAATTTTATTACAAGATTTGACCCAGACAAACAAACAGACAAAAAAGCAAGCTAAATAAAAGCGTATAATAAAAATCAAAAGGACATCGGACAACTGGAACAATAAGGGTACCATGATTGCAAAATTTACTGAATTATTGATGAATGAAAATTCGTAAAAGAAATCGTAGATAGAAAAGAGAGAGAGAGAGAGAGAGAGAGAGAGAGAGAGAGAGAGAGAGAGAGAGAGAGAGAGAGAGAGAGAGAGAGAGAGAGAGAGAATCATGGTAATAGGTGAATTATTACTGTAATGCACATGAGATATAATTAAAGTTGTATTAGGATTATTTCGGTCTAAACATTAACAAAGAATTTTATTCGGTGGACATTTAATTTATGATAAGAGCGATTATAGTTAAGTGGAGGGAAAATCATCAATCTTTTTTATCAGGATAGCCAACGACCTTACTTGACTTCAACATGAGTTATCACAGTTCAGGAACTTCTGGATAGCGATTTGACCCAGTAAGATCTTTAAAGACAACACCGTCTTAAAAGCTGAATCCTCTCCTATCTGTATCTCTTTTAAACTACCACCTTTAATTAATATGTATGGACACTAGAAAGGCAGAAAAAGTGAAGTATATTATGAAAAAATTTATATCCAAGCTGGACTACTTATCACCATTAAGATATTCAGTATCAAATAGACTAAATACTCCAGGTTTTACTGTTTCTTTTTGCTTTTATGAAAATTACTCTTGCAGCGACACGTGTGTTTTGGAGTTTGAATTCCCTTCATAAAAACAATTTATTGCTATAGATCTGAAAGGCTTCTTTACAAGACCAGTTCAACATTAATTGCAGTGACACTAGAATTCACAAGATCAAAATTCATACAGATATGAAAATGCTTGAAGTTAAACCGCCATAGTATTATCTCTTATAAAAGCTACACATTAACATCTGATTACCATTTACAAGATTTCTACTGATGTCAAGTATCTGTTACATATCACTCCGACGAATAATGCAGTCCCATACTTGGGTTTGCCGTGATTTTTATTTCTTGGGCGGTGGGGGAGGCACATGTCCATTTTCAGCTAACTTCTTTAATGGTTGAATGACCAAAGAGCTGAGATACAGGCGTGACCTCTCGCAGTCATGAAACCATATTTTGATTGTGTTCACAAAGGTAAAATCTTTAAGAGTAACCAAATATGACCTTTCTGGTTACAGTATCACATTAAATTACTCCTGTTCATATGTACTTACTATGACTATACATGCTTACAGTGCAAATGCAATGGCTGGGGTTTAAAGCCATATCGGAGAGGAATAACCTTTTAAATTCCAGCCAGCTATTGCAGTTGCACTGGAAGCATGTATAGTCATAGTAAGTACATATGAACAGGAATAATCTAATGTGATACTGTAACCAAAAAGGTCATATTTAGGTTACGCTTAAAGATTTTACCTTTTTTGCAATTGGACACAGTCAAAATAGGCTTTCATGACTGCGAGAAGTCACGCCTGTATATATATATATATATATATATATATATATCATATATATATATATATATATATATATATATATATATATATATATATATATATATATATATATATAGATATATATATATATATATATATATATATATATATATATATATATATATATATATATATATACATATATCATATATATATATATATATTATATATATATATATATAGATATATATATATATATATATATATATATATATATATATATAAGTCATATCACATTTCCGTGATTCATATACATATATCGAGCTACAATGTCCTTTAATATCTAATCCGCTCTACCTCGGAATTAATATATTTTCATATATGCTTAACCGAAGGGGAATTTTTTTCTCGATATTAGACTTGCCTGGACCGGGACGCGAACCAATGGATCCTTTCAATCCAGGAACGTCAGTGAAGCTTTTAACTCTTGCGGTGGTGTAGTAGGTAAAAGCTTCACTGACGTTCCTGGATTTGAAAGGATCCATGGGTTTGCGCCCCGGTCCAGGCAAGTCTATTATCGAGAAAAAATTCCCCTTCGGTTAAGCATATATGAAAAATATATTAATTCCGAGGTAGAACCAATTAGATATTAAGGACATTGTAGCTCGATAAATAAATATATATATATATATATATATATATATTATATATATATATATATATATATATATATATATATATAATTTTTTGGCCTCTATGAAAAAAATGAAAACATAAAATGTGTCATCTAATATTAATACCTCTTGCATATTTTACTGATGATCTCGCCTCCCGATATGGGATCCTAAGTGATTCCTTGCTCTCCATTTTCAGTTTTCTTTGGGTTCTTGTTGACTTTTCATTTTGTTATTTGTGATGCAAATGAGTTCTTGTCTTTGCTTCAATTCTAAAGAATTTGTTTCATTTCAATGAGCGCTCTTTGCAATTGAGAGAGAGAGAGAGAGAGAGAGAGAGAGAGAGAGAGAGATGAGAGCGAGAGAGAGAGATGAGAGAACTGAGAGGAGAGAGAGAGAGAGAGAGAGAGAGAGAGAGAGAGAGAATTTATAATCTAGCATGCATAATTTTTTCTTATCAGGGGAACTGGTAGATATTCTAAACTATGACATAAAAAGAAACATGCCCACACACAAGTAAGAAAACGTCCTGCTGAGGCATAACACTGGTGACTAGCGTTTCGTCGGCACTTTTTATTTATTTATTTATTTTGTAAGGGCTCTCAGGTACCAATATAGCCGAGAAGCGATGAAACATAAATGACCGTCACTAATTTTGTTTTTTCTTTATAGTCAGCAAATACTAATCTCCGTTCTCTGCCTCCTGTTTATCGGTTCTTCCTTATCACTGTTTCCATCTCTGGCACCGTGCTCACGGATCTTCAGCTCGATAATGTGATCCATATCAGCAAGGGTTTCTCTTTGTATTGCAGAACTTGACTACAATGCTAAAAATGAAAAAGCACAAATTGCGCCCATTAACAATCGCCATTTACTCCTGGTCAAATGATGGATGTCGATTTCATAAGTTATATTCCGTCTAGTATATTTTTTTCGAGTATGTTCTTTCGCATCTAAAACTGACATGAGCTTTACATAATATTTGATTGACCATATATTTGTAATTCTAGTAAAACATTTTGGAAAATGAACTCAATTTCCAGGAATAATAATCAACTGTATGCTTAAAGAACGTTTTAGCAATCATGTTTTGTGAAATAATTCCCACCAGCAATAATTAAGAATAATACATTATATTACTAGATGGGTAGTGAAGGTAACCAGGATGAAAGATGCCCTTTAGATTATATATAGCAAAGTACAATGCAACTTTTTTTTTCTTTATGTGCACTAGATTAGCTGAGCGAACTACTTTGGCCTGCGAGGGGAAGTGTTCTAGTCCCTCGCACATAGAAATCAGCTATCTTATAACAAATAGGTGTCTATAGAAAATATTTACTCTTACATATTAAAAATCGACTGTAATTGACACAAGAGTTGCAATGCTGAATGCGAACAAAACCGGTATGATGGATTCTCAAAATGTGCATCATTAGCACAGCTGGCCTCGGGAAGGTTATTGCTTTAGCCACGCATTGAGTATTCAATAACTGAATGATTTCTGTTGCAGTTAACAACTTCAGAGATTAAGTTTTTTTTTTTATTTCCATTTCTCATTCCCTCCTAACGTCCAATGTCCTGATTTATTTATTTATTTATTTATTTATTTATTTATTTATTTATTTATTTATTTATTCATTTATTCATTTATTTATTTATTTATTTATTTATTATTTATTTCATGTATTTATTTATGTATTTGTTTATTTTTACTTATTTATTTATTTATTTATTTATATATTTATTTATTTATTCATTCATTCATTTTTTTCCAGGAAGAGGGTGTCATAAAGATAGGAATCCATGCAAATTATGTTTGATTTGCTGAAAAGAATATGGAAATAACAAAAAGCAATTTTCCCGCCTGAAATATTTTTTGTGTATAATTTTACGAATACTTTATACGCAGAACAAGATGTGTGCGTGCACTTCATTCAGCCCTTGTCATGGAACCTTTAATACCGATTATTGTGAAGCTTTTAGATAACCCTCATAATTCCAAATAACTGCTTTTCATGAAATAAGTTCAAAAGTTTATGCCGTCTTGGAAGCAGAGTTGAGATATTTCGTTTTCTTTATAGTGTTACTGGACATTCTTGTGACGACCAATGAATTTAAAAATCATTGATGATACAATATTTCGAGTTATTGCCAATATTTTTCAATATATATTACAAATATTAGGAGCCGGTTATAGAAACTGGTTATTTTTTATGACTTTTTTTATCTTTTGTGATTAACCCTTAATGGACGAATATCGTCACCTGAGTAGATATAACAACTTTTGGGTGAAGGAGGGATTCACAAATGGTGAGTAACAATATTGTGCGTCGATTTTAGGGAATGAGGAGGGAAAGAGATCCCATTACTTCTATAACCCATAAATTCACTAATGGCAACTTTTAGACTGTCTAATATGAGAGACTGGGCAGTTCAGGAGTTTACTGTCTAAAATGAGAGGATGGGCGGCTCGGGCGTTTAGTTGTGATCTTGACTTGAATATACCAAAGGTTGCTGTTGGATTTAGTTCTTTTTTTATGATATTGTGTCAGTTATAAATGTAATTTTGCAAAGAAAAGTGGAACGAAATATTAGAAAAACATGTATAATAAAAAAAAAAGTTACTACATCTTCGTTCTTGGTAAATTTACATAAATATTCTACAATAAATAAGTTAAGAATTTGTTAGCGGTCTTGATTTTATTTGTTTTGATAGTGTGTGAGCTATATTTATAATTCAAAAAAATAAAATTAATTTGTTTATTAGAAAACACATGTATAACTTAATAAAATTAACGACTGCCTTGTAAAAGAGGCTCACAAGGGGTAGTGATTAGTCATTTTCAACTTCTCGTGGAGGGTAGAAACATTTTTTAATTTTTTGTTTCTTAC
>NC_061087.1:68136196-68158696 GCF_015104395.2 Macrobrachium nipponense | reverse complement strand
CATAAGCAATCAGAAATATATCCGATAGAGCACGACGTACGCAAGGAAACTGCCTAAATGATATTTCCAATTTTGAACTGTCCTTATAAGAACGTTTGGGGCAAAGGCTGAAGGCATACATTGTAAGATGTTAACTTGAAGCATATATTGTAAGATGTTAACTTTGAAACTGCGTTACAGCCTTTATTATTACGGATTTTCAGGTTTACTAACTATAGTAATGTTTCTCGGTACCAAAGTCATTGAAAAGAAATCTAGTTACTCAAATATTTTTACTCTGGTATTTCAAGAAAGATGCAACAAGAACCAAATACCTACTGACGGCGGTTTTAGAAAATTTTTCGAAAATATTAACAATAAAATGGTATGCATGTATATCATAAGATAACCTGATATCTAAGTAATGCTTAAATCAGCTACGAGGTTGATGCTTGTGTGTAAGGAAAAATGGTCCCCCACCCTCCCTTAGATAACATAAAATTAGAATATATTCTTTACACGTTAATATACTGTGTCAGTGTATACGCAAGGAAGTAAAGTAGTTAATAACAATCTTTTATTTTTGTTTAAAAGCATTACTTTCCATGCATTATGAGGCCAAGACTTTTATTGATATAATTATTAAACTAGGCATCACAGCACACAAAACCTGAGTACTCAAATATCTTCAAGCTCATGAGCTATGTAGATTCTTAATTAGGATGTTACCCACAGTGTTTATAGGAAAAGATCAGTAGCTATCATTTATTCAACATTTTCATTATTATGCTTCGGTAATTATGAATGTTTACATAGAGATGTGGCGAAATCCATTTCTACCCATTGCATTGCAGAGAAATTATATTATACAGGTATCCTGTATAATTAACAATGGATGGGAAATCTCTCCACTTTCACTATTCTAACAACCGGAGATAAATCATTCACTGATTGCACCACACAGTGGAGGGTAACATAATATTAAATGCATTAGTCAATTAAGTATTTGCAAATAATTGAAAATTACCGTTCCCGAGTACCCGTTAGTGCTCAAATTAGATTGACCCAAAAAACATTTTTATATAATTTTCTTTTCCACCGATAACCGGGAAGAAATCAAGAAATATGAGTTGAAAACCACCTATGCGGTCGCGTGGGTTTACAAATCAAATGTTTTGGCGGTAAATTATTCAACTGTTCTTGGAAAATAGATGACAAAGATTTCAATAGACGGCGCCATTATATAGCTCATAGATTTTTACTGTCATCATCATCATCAATGTCCCTTCCATGAAAGGATGATGCAGATGAAATTGGGTGATGCTGCTATGTGATGTACCAAAATGAAACTTTCTCAGGAAATATTCTTTATTACTTCTGAAACTATATCAGAGCAGGTAGACCAAATTGGTTGCTTCATCGAGTGATCATGCAAAGTCGTTGGAGGTATTGAAGAAGCTGCTTTTAATCAATTTGCAAACAAAATCTTTTAAGAATTAGTAATTTTTTATCTAACTTTAACACAAATAGTCTTTGATTATTCTTAATTTTTGTTTTCTCATGTTACTTCTCAGCCTCTGTGTTCGTTGTTCGTCTTGAGTCAAATGATATATAGGTGGCGTCAACAGTGTCAAACTCACAAAACACACTGACATGAGCTATCAATTCTGTATCCTCCCTGTTATGGGAATTTTCTGGTGAAGATGACCAATCATGTGAAAGAGCTATTTTCTTAACTGTTCACCAATTCCAGTTGCATATTTGTTCTACCAAAAAAGAAGACTGCACATCAGGGTTTAAAAAAAAAAGAATTTATTTTTTGTTGTTCTGTCGTAGCTACAATTTGAAATAATTGGGCATGCATGTTTGCAGACATAAGTTTCTCACCTCATTAATCGTGTTTCACAGCAGCTACCATTGTGTGTTTCTTAATGATCTGGTCAAAATATGGGATTTTGCTGAATGGAATAAACAAGTAAAAAAGGTAAATAGATATATGTAGGAAAATTATGAATAAATATATGCAAGAAAATTATGAATACATATGTAGGGAAATAAAAAAAAAATTATGAATGCATAATACATTAAAATCTGTAGTTCAGCTTTCTATTAAAGTCAGTCTAATCGGTGGCATTGCCATAATTCCACAAGTATGGAAAACGCTTACCACTGAAGTTCTCAAAGCCATTCAAACATGCAATAAGCCAAGAAGTTGGCAAACTGTGCATGTCTACACCACTATAACAAATTCTTGCAGGAGAGGAATTATGTTACCTAGGAAATAAAGGAAAGGCATCATCAAACCACCGAATTCTACAAGAAGTTACTTAAGAACAAACAAAGCAGAGAGAGAGAGAGAGAGAGAGAGAGAGAGAGAGAGAGAGAGAGAGAGAGAGGTTACTTTCATATATTCCTGGGATGGTAATTTTGAACAGATATTTACTAAAGATACGATTTATGTTGACAGTTTTGTTAGGACATTACTTCAATCACAGTTTCAATACTTATCCAGAATTTTACTAAATAACCTCCCAACAAAATAGTTCCAAAGTTTTATCTTTGTATTCATCATTGCTTATTTCTAAAATTGCCATGCGTTGTCAACAGATAGTTTAAGCTGTGATTGCACAGCATTGGAGGTTACAGACACCTCTCATGTGGTCACATTGCATTTTTTATTGCAGGTTAGTGGAAGAATTAATGAACCTAATGCGAGACTAATACCAATTTATTATTATTGTTCAAAGAAAACACCAAATAGTAAACTTTGTTCCTCGTAAAAATTGAACATTGGTGCTAATTAACTACGTACATTAACAAGAATAAGTGACAATTATTATTTCACGACACATTTCATCAAGTAGTCATTATGGTACACACCGAATGTACTGATGATTCTCATTGAATCGTAGCTATGTATGTGTATTAGATCTAAGAGTAAAAAGTAAGTATTGTTAAAGTCAAGCCAATTTACGAGCGGACTCCGAGCCCATTTGCGATGTTGCCAGATCCTTCTGACCATTTTAATCCACACCTAGTTTGACCTCTTTAATCTATGGGCAGACGAAGATAAAGAGAAAGTGTAGTTTAATTCCCTCGTTAACCCAGATTTGAATGGTCAAAGTATATAATCCTTTAATTTGGTACTGTCCCTCTAAATTGTTTCCTTCGTTATTATTATTATTTTTTTTTAGCCACGTGGTGATGTGATAGTTGTAATCCCGTAGCCATAGCGAAGAACAAAATCGTCTCTTATAAAAAAAATATAAAAACCAATTACGATTGGTTATAGAGTATTTTTCTATCATGTGCATTTGGATGTTATTTGTCAGACAGTTATCTGACTTTATGAATAGATCAGTTCACCATTTATTTGTTTTTGGAAGAATTGTGACATGATTTTTTATGAGTAAAAGACGAGAATCTATTAAAAGAATTTTATTAACTTAGCCTAATCGAATAGAAATCACCAATTATGATGTTTTACAATTCATTTCATTTTATTGTATGTCATTTAAGACTTGAAAGGCAAAGCAAATAATACATAAGTAGACAAGTTTTATCACAATATAGGTGGACAGTTTAATCTTAATCATAACTATGCTGATTCTTCGTCAGATGAAGTTATATCAATCACAAATGATTCAACAAATTCATTGATGCATACATCATTTTTAATGTCTTCATTTACAATTTTTTCTACAAGATTAACAGCTGTTCTCCCATTTTCTGTACTTACAGACGCCAAAGCTTCTTTAGCTTCCTTACAAATCTGATGCAAAGTAGTTTTTGTTATCTTCGTTGCATCTGCGGCACGTTTGACTGCTTGATTGATTCTAAACTTGGAAATTCCATTTTCTTTTTCCCATTTTAAAAACTGGTACACGTTGTATGCCATTTAGCGTTCTTCAGGACGAAGGACACGCCGCGGGGAACTCTCCATGGTGTTTACGGAAGCTTGCTGTGCGAGACAATGAATACGGAAGATTATCTAGACCCATTTTATACGATTTGACCAAGGGTCTCAGTGGTCTGACAGAAGTGAAGAAGTGGCATCAGGTATGCCAGATCTCCAAGCTTGTCATTTTTCTTCCCTTCTCTTAGTGTAGCGAAGGCAGCAGGATTAAGGAGAATTGGCAGGGCTGGAAATGGTCTTGGAGTCCACTCATAAAATGATTTGACTATAGATTATGTACATATCAACGTATTTCTGAGAGCAATCAGACAAAAAGATGATTAGCAAATTATTAATAGTTAAAGTCACAAAAGCAGCTATGTTAGGAAAAATCCCAGCTTTGATTTAACCGAGGAGAAAAAATGGATAAAAAATTAGGTGAAAATATTAAAAGTACCTTGCAATTTCATGTGTAAAAGAGGCCAATTAAGCAGTATTGCAATATTCGCTTGCTAGCCACCTTTGTAATAATGAAATCGCTATAAAATTGATTTTATATATTCAGATCTTCAATTGTGGATAATACGGGTCCTCTAAATAATTTGACAAGCCTTGCTTGATTAAATTGCATTAGGACAAAAGTCAAGAATTTTATCAGGGAGAGATATTGCGTTACAAATTACGCAAAGAGATTTAATCATTCGGACGTTAAAATTACATTTTGATAATAAGGTCTTTAAATTTGGCATTGCATCCAAAGGAATCTCCTTTGCTTTTTAGCTTTTATACAAACTTATGTGTCTATTTACTCATTTCAGTCTCATCAACTAAACACCAAAATGCATCTTTGGTCAGTGCAAATATATTGCTTACATACATTACAACCTCATATCATAAAATTACTTTTTTTTCAACCAGCATAATAGGAAACATGTTAATAATGTAACAGATCATATGGATTTCATGGTAACAACTGCATTGTCATTTTCGATAGTGTATCGTTATGCACAAAAGTCTATTATTGATATAGAATTAGGCATAATACCGAAGAAGGATTGTTGTAATTTGACCTTCAAATTAGGGAGACTTTTTGGTACTACAAATTATGTTTCAGACATTTTTTTTAAAATCTAATAAAATTTCAGACCTGCAAAACTTATGACTGACAATATGTTGGATCTTCGTCTCATCTACATTGGCCAATCATCGACTGGATTATTATGTTTTAATTTCCTTACTGCCAATTTTTTTTTCAATGATGTACTTATATAGAAAGGATATGTAAGCGACATCTTTCCATTGGTCAGGTTCTCGTGTTAGTTATTCCTGGGGAAATTTTGGCCATACTAGTGACAGGTAGAAATTAGATATTCTTTGATATAACGTCAGGCTTTAAGAAATATTTTTAGGACAAGTGTGGGTGATTAGAAAATTAAGAAGACTAAATCGTAGGAATTCTTATTTTTTTATATATTTTCGAAGGAAGCTTCTCAATTCTGTAATATATAGAATGTATACATTTTAGTTCATATTTAATGCTTTTGGTTTTTACATCAATGAGATATTTAGAATAAATTGTTCTTTCTTGGCAATTTTAAAACATATTTTTAAATTCTAATTCACTGTAGCAGGGTTATTTACTGTTCTTGCAATTCGCCCAAACGTCCAGCCTGCCATTCATGTCAACATGGTTTATAACGACATTTTACCCACAGAATTTTCAGTTTTTTCTTCGTGGGTGGTTCGTTTTCCAATCTATCAAATTTATTGCTAGGAAAAGTAAATTCTGTTATTGGTACAGTGCTCTTCATTGTATTGTAGATATGAACGTTCACAATAACGTTACGGCAGAACTAATTGAGTACAGTTTAAAATAATGATAAGTAATATGTAGTATTAAAAACAACCGTAAGTATTTAGTTGTTATATCATGAGCAAAGAAAATATCTAGTAGAACTCTTATGAAAATATCATTGAATAACGAAAATGAGCTGCTGGGAGCTAAGGCATCCGTATTATTATTATCATCGCTTTGCTTTTTCTGTTTGCTGTTGGAAAAAGGCCAT
The DNA here is from genome assembly GCF_015104395.2 of Macrobrachium nipponense. NCBI lineage: Eukaryota > Metazoa > Arthropoda > Malacostraca > Decapoda > Palaemonidae > Macrobrachium > Macrobrachium nipponense. The sequence continues at coordinate 68,152,756 of NC_061087.1, read as the reverse complement.
TTACGTTAATAAATATTTATTCTTATAGGTCATGTGCATTATCTTTTTTTTTGTATAAGGAGGAAAACAGTCTCTTTCCTGAATATGGCAATATTAATTCTCCCTAGATCGATGCTACTTCGTGACCGACAATTCACCTTTTGATTAACCATTCATGAGCTTTTTGGGGATTTATATATTACACACACATATATATATATATATAATATAGTATATATTATAATTTAATAATATATATTTTATTAATATATATATAATATTATAATAATTATATATATATAAATATATATATAAATTATTTAAATATATTAAAATAATTTTTATATATAATATATATATTATATAAAGTATATATATATTTATATTAATATATATATATATATGTGTATGTATGTATATATATATATATATATATATATATATATATATATATATATATATATATATATATATATATATATATATATAACATATGTCTAATATATAAATCCCCCAAAAGACTAATCAATTTATTTTTATACAATAATTCTTGACTGGATCGAATTGATTACTGGTTGCCTTTGAAAATATAAATTTAGGTGATATCACGCCCTTATTATACTCCCACATACGCAAATTCATTCTTAAATTTCACGGTTGGAATATGATTAGAAGATTTGAGGTAAAATGTTGAAGTGAAAAAGGTGGAGTTAGGATTGTGGGTAGCGGTATAGGCAGAATGGGAAGAGGCTTGATTAGGGTCTGTCATCTCCCGACTTGACCAGGTGAAGGATTTACGGGTGTTCTGGTTCTTGCAACTGTCTTTCAACTGGTGTCGGTCGTAATGGTTCTATCCTTGCCTAAATAACAGACAATGATCCCGTATTTTAAGCCTCGCAATGCCCGGAACTAGGACTAATCACCTAAAAGAAATAGCAGCAAGAGTCGTTCTCGAAGGTGGTGTTTTATGCTCGGTTCTACATGCTCTCTTTTTATCTCTTTTCTGCGCTTTCTCTCTCCTTTGCTCTCTTTCTCCTCTATTTCGCTCTCTTTATCTCCTTGAAGACTTTTTTCTCTTTATTTTGCTCATTTTGCTCACTTCTCTCCCTAAAGAATGTTTGTTTTCAACTTGTTCTAGCCCTCTCTCTTTTTGTTTGGATATCTAGGTGATTGTAAATATGATTTTCCATAAGGTTTCATTATTGTGTTCGTGAGGTGGCTGCGATCAGAGCTGAAGCTGGGAGGGCTGGGGTCAAGCCCCCCCTAACCCCCATCCCCCGCCCTGGTAGGCGCTGTCTGGTGATGGGGGTATTAGGGCAAAGTCTCCTCCCCCCACCCTACAGTAGCACACGGGTGTTGATTCATAGTTTCGGTAGATAATGTTACTTTGAGTCGTGGGTCGAAAGCGAAGCCAAAGCTGAAGTAGAGTCAATGGTCGGTACCTAGAAGATAAAATCAGAACTACCAACCACACCCAACTTCTTTGTTGAATTTAGGTTCATTCATGGTTGATTATGTTTAATGTTACAGAGATTTTCCCTTTATATTCTATTGAGACTTGCATGGTATTATGCATCTTCGCTAAAATAATTAATAATACTCTATGATATTAAATATTTGTTTCGACATTGCTCGAAATATACCCAGGTAATGTTGGTAATACTGTGTTGAACGAAAATTACAAATTGTTTCGTTTCTATGAAGTAATTACTATACTTTGAAATAATTACTGTTACCATAATTTTTTCTTATGATTTTCATAAATATCATAGATTTGATATTTGTGCATCATATGTTAGATTTATTTTGCTTGATAGAGTTTTCAATGTAGAAAGTTTTTGAGCTAAGTGTTGCATTGCCAGTTAGTGAATCTCGAACGAAATCCTCTAAAATTTGTAGCTTCACATTTGACGCTTGCTGTACCTAAGTTCGATTATTTTATATTTTTAGAGTTTAATGAAGTCGCAGATGCCGGAACCGAGAAAATCACAAGAAAAAATCTAGGCACCAGAAAGCCAGCAAGTCACTAACACAATCTAGGCTTCAGCAAATTCCATAATGACCAGCTAGATAAAGAATTGTCCCCGTGGTTGCAAAACTGCATTTCTGTTACGGTTTGCCACTTAATATACAAGCTCTGAATCCCTTAGTAAGTTTCCATTTAACTTTGCTCTTCATACAAGTATTGGTTAATTTTAAGACTATTTTAATACATGTGAGTTCTTTTTGTGTTTGATGGTTTTGTAGTTTATTTAATTGTCTTACTGCTCTTTCACCGACTGATGATGCACAGATGTTTCATGTGTGAAACGTCTCATAGTAATAAACTTGATCCTTTTACAACTTTTATCATGGACACCCTCTGAAGATTCGTATATAATTTCTCCACTGAACACGACTATATTATATGGATTATATATTATATAATATTATATATATTATAGATATATATATATATATAATATATATATATATATAATATAATATATATATATATATACTATCTATTATATCTACATATAATATATTATATATATATATATTATGTATATATATATAACTATATATAATATCATTAATATATATATATTATATATATAATATATATATATATTCTAATATATATATAATATATATATATATATATATATCATATCTATTATATATATAATATAATATTAATATATATATATATTGGATATAAATATATATATATATATATATATATATAATATATATATATTATATATATTTATATAGATTATAATATCTATATATTATATATATATATATATATATATATATATATATATAGTCCACCTATAAAAATATCTGTATAAAACACTATAAAATGTGATTGGTTCAAAACCAGTGACGTTATGTTTTCCCGTATAGCCACTAAAGGTGAAAAGGTGTACCTTCTATAATGAATATATGGATGCTTATATATTTTTTTTGAATACTAATCGTAATTGCTTATGGACCGATGAGAAAAAATGAAATAATTTATTTGATGGAAAGTTTAGCTCTCATAATTTGAGTTATACTTAGTTAATAACAAAACATTCTCCTTATCTTGGGTAACCCTTTTATTCCCGAAGTTATAAAAATATTTACGAATAAAATCTTCATAATTAATTCTGTTAATGGAATAAGATTTTGATTTATATATATATATATATATATATATATATATATATATATATATATATATATATATATATGTATATATATACATACATACATACATATATATATATATATATATATATATATATATATATATATATATATATATATATATATATATATATATATATATATATATATATATATATATATATATATATATATATATATATATATATATATATATATGTATATATATATATATATATATATATATATATATATATATATAATATATATATATATATATATATATATATATATATATATATATATATATATATATATATATATATATATATATTATATATATATATATATATATATATATATATATGTATAAAACCTATAAAAATGTGATTGGTTCAAAACCAGTGACGTTATGTTTTCCCGTATAGCCACTAAAGGTGAAAAGGTGTACCTTCTATAATGAATATATGATGCTTATATATTTTTTTGAATACTAATCGTAATTGCTTATGGACCGATGAGAAAAATGAAATAATTTATTAGATGGAAAGTTTAGCTCTCATAATTTGAGTTATACTTAGTTAATAACAAAACATTCTCCTTATCTTGGGTAACCCTTTTATTCCCGAAGTTATAAAAATATTTACGAATAAAATCTTCATAATTAATTCTGTTAATGGAATAAGATTTTGATTTTCCTGGCAACCAATAAACTTAAACTCTAGCTCTCTATAGAAAGAAATAGATTCAAGTGAATAAGAAATCCCTATTTGGATATGACATGGAAAATAATTTGCAGTTTTTCAAATTCCATATAAACTTTTATATTCACCACTTTTAAAAAACATACCAATATTCGAATAAAATAGCAAATAAAATGTATTTGCAGATTACCGCGGGAGTCCCCCCTACAGAAAACAACATTTTCACTTTGATGTCACCATATATTTGCTTAAGCACTGTATGCAATACATCAGTATAGTTTGTATTTATATATATGTCATCCTATAACTTTCCTTTTCAATATTTCTCGTTATGGTTTATGGTATCTTGATCTGAATTCCCTTGCCAGGAATTTGCGTGTCAAATAGTACTTATGCAACACCAAAAAGATGATTCCCCATATTAGGAAGTAAGAAAAACCAACACAAAGTTTTTCCTATCAAAAACGAGCGTGGTAAATCAATAGCTGTGCGGGTGAAAAAGTCTCAACAAAGAAATCCTGTCTAGAACTCTAATAACAAAGAAGGATCCGGATATTGAACCGAACCAGAAAAAGCTTCTAAGAGGGTCTCCGCAAGATATTCTCTGCACAAAAGTTTTACATGTGGCGGAAAAAACTATGTTGCATGAGTTCGGAACCTATAAGATAAAAAACTTGTCTAGAGCCCGGACTCCTTTACAAATGCAATTATAAATGAGCGATGAAGTCAGAATATTTTGTTTAATAAATTCCATGGCAATTATGATGCATATATTGTCCTAGAATATATTTCGAATATATCTGATTTATTGCATACGCAAGGTGCTAATATGTTTCTTTATGATTTTAATTACAATAATATCAACTGGCTTTTCAAGCAAGACATGATAAATTCAAGTTATAATATCAACAAAACTTGAAATATTCTCTTTCCTATATTTATTCTATGATACAAAATACAGTATAAATAAAATAAGGAAAGAAATTAAAGTTATGGAAATTTATGTAGAGATGCTCCTTGTGGAAGTTGTTGCTTTATTTTCTTAAGGTATTGATACCAAAAAGATAAATATGTGCTACAGAAAATACTAATGTACTCTGATAATCGCATAGAATGAAGATTAACATGATAAAAATCATATTTTAACTGATAAAAATTTCATACATGAATTGATAAAATTATTAATGTTTATGCTGATTGATTCGTTGATTTTTATGCTAACTGTTATATATCTGATTCATTAATCCATATACTAACTCATATATAACTGCAGATATTGGTAAGATAAAAGGTAACAGATTGATTATAGGCTACCTGAGTGTTTTATACATATGTATATGGATTCATATAATTATGATTAATATATGTGCACTTTAAATAGATTCCTATTGCATACACGCAAAGATATATTTCGATTCTGTTATTTATGATCATTTATATATAGATTCCTAGCAGTATGGTGCGGGATTGCGGGATAATGCGTCAGCTATGATAATTGCTTTCCCAGGTAGATATCTTATCTTGGCTCCAAAGACCTGAATGATCATTTGTCACCGAGTTCCTTTTGAACTGTGATTAAAGCCTTTGAAAAACTCGGTAAAGAACTCATGTTCAGTAAGGACTTTATCAGGATAGCCATAGATTATGAACTTAAAATGTACTAGTGAGTTAAAGATACCTAGCCCTTCCTTGCCTATTACTGTATATTTACTTTCAGAGGGCTTTAGTTTACATGAATAAAGAGCTATAGGAAAGAACTGTTTATCATATTACTGAAGTAGTACCCCTCTTACCCCTTGGTCTGAGGCGTCTGTTGCAATAAAAAAAAAATTCCTTATTTAAATCAGGGATTTTGCAGTTAGGTGAGCTGCATTATTCCGCTTTTAAGATATCGAACGCCTGTTGATGCTTTTTAGACCATAATAAATCTACGCTCTTCTTCGTAAGATCTGTTAAAGGAGCTGTCATGATTGAAGATATACATATTTACATACGATTGTAATACCCACTACAGCGCAAAAGTGCTGTAACCCCCTTTTACGTTAATAGGTACCGGAAAGTTATGAATAGCCGACACCTTACCATGGACAACTTTAAGACCTTGACTAGACACATAAAACCTAGATAAACATGTTCGGTTTTTTAAAAACTGACATTTAGATATTTTACTCTGAGATTATTTGTCTTTGTCTCTGTAGCACTAGCTCTAGTTTATGTGAATGTACTTCTAAGGTATTAGAAAAGATTACAAGATCATCCATATAGGCATGTAGGTTATCCCCTAAAAGTCTCCAAACACTATATTGTAATTGGGGAGCAACGTAAGCCGGAGGCATACGTAAAAATTGATAATGTCCCCTGAGTGTGCTGAAAACGGAGTATGAGGTACAATCACTTAGGTAATGGTATCTGGTAAAAGCTTTTAAGTAAGTCCAAGCTGGTGAAAAATTCTAACCTAACAGAGATAAGATGTCGACGGTACATGGCACTGGAAACTATCGGGAGTCGTTTCCTTGTTTAAGCGACAGAAATCTACGCAGATACGCCAAGTCCGATCTTTTATGGCATGTCGTTTTGAGGGAAAATTATATGGGCTATTTGATTTCCTAATGGCTCCTATTACTAACATATTTCAACTTCATCATTTATCTCTATTTTGAAATTGCATTGAGAGTCTATACGAAGGTACGTATATAGCTTTATGTTTGTCCTTAGACCGTATTTTGTGTTAAATTACATCCGTTTTTCTCCCAGAGATCACTCGCTAGTGGAGAAACTTCCTGGTATTCAGGTAAAAGATAAAAAAAATTTCTGCTGAATCACCTCTGCTTCAATGACTTTACGGATATTACTTTAGATAGATTATCAGAGAGATTCATCTACGACTGGTTGGGCGGGATTAAAAATTAGCAACAATAAAAAAATGCGATGTTTATAACTTCCGTATCCACGATATGTATACGTTTTGTGGATCACTAGATTTAACTTGTTGCTGCTAGTCAACCGTGTCTAGGGCTTTGTTCGCGGAAATCGTTATATTTCAGAGTGTCGGGAAGGATTAAAATTTCATTTCCCAGCAAGGTCTTTTTACATGCACTAAGACATTCGAGGGTGCATGCTTCTCGAGATTTTGCGTGCAAACTGCGACTGCGGTTGTGGGAGAATTCTGTTGGGTCATTTGAACAATGTTACGATTTATGAGACAAATGATTTGTTCTTCTATAAGTTATTATTTGATTAACTGTCTCTTTTTGTTCAAACGGATTTTAATATGTTTGAAGGTTTATAGGATTTTCCTTTGATAAACGCCTTATTTTGCAGGATGTAAGATAATATTTTGTATACGCCTAGATGGATCTTACAATTACACTAGATACAGATCAATGTTTTTTATAACTATAGAGGTATCTGTAAGCGCTCGCTTATCCGGACTTCTCATTAGGGAAGTTCAAAAAACAGATGGTGAGTCCGTAAATAAAGGATATTACTTGGACTAAAGGCATAAAACAAGATATTATAATTTTTACGGCGCGTACAGTCGGGCTTAACCCACCAGTATTTATAATAACTTAATGTATTAAAAAAAACGAAAACCTGCTCTGATTACTTGATACGGTCGTGTGATTCATAGGAAAAATCCTTTTTAATTCAAAAAGATATTGGCATGTAAGATCCAACATCGCTTTTCCCCACTCTGCTAGAGTCGCTTATTGTGTGGAATTTGCTATGCTTTTAACACTTCGGCAGCTTTGACTGACCTTGACCGTCTGACTATATGACACAGTAACCGAGTTTGCTTTGTTTGATTCTGATATTTAGGGCTACTGTTTACCATCGGCAATGTATTATATGTTTTTAGCATTATGTTGCTGCTAGTTATGTATAAAACAACGAACATATGAATGACGAACTATTAGGAGTTGATCGATTACTATTAAGACAAGTTATCTCTACTGCATTCAATAACAACTGTTTGTACTTGCTGTTGTTTACTTCATTCTTTGCTAAAATTTGAAATAGTGAGGGATCCTGGTCAGCGCATTTAGCCTAATGAAAGTTTTTTATAGACATGTTATTCCTTGCAATCCAGCTGTATTTTTTAAAGTTAAGTTGAGTCATTGAGGTTAGATTTTTTTTATATAACTCAAAAAACTCAAGGCTAAAACTGCGATCGGGACTTTGCAAAGGAGCATTTATTGTCATGACAAGAATTAGTGTTACCTCTAATTTATCTAGATTTGTACGGGTGTTCCACTTGTTTTTGTGTGTATTCTTATCTCTACTGTGCCTAACGACCCTATCCATGCATCTGTATAAATACAGACGTCCACTGCGTAAACGCATATTCACTGTTTAATATGATTTGTTACGTAAGAGATTAATAATCACCCAAAATGATAAAATTTACATAGTATATGATTATGATATTTCAGTAGAACTTCTGGAAACAGACACTCAAAGATAAAAAACTCGCAGTAGCGAAATCTCAATGATGTAGATAATTTCTGTAAAAAAGTAAGATTAAGAATGTCTCGTAACTTCAGCCACAGGAATAACGAAATTCGACCTGTAAAGGAAACACTCAAAGGTACTCCAAATGAATAAAAAATTGTACTTAGCTTGTGCGCGTTGTTTCGAGGATTCGAGCCCTTGAAGATCCGATGCTGCAGACGCGTTCGGTTTGTTTCTTGAAGTGCCGGAAACGCTCACTAACGATGTTTTCTTGAATGATTCTAATGAGAGACGAAGCTTGCGTTGCCGTAGGAAAAGGACACGTCGGTTTTGTTTCTTGAAGTTATTCACTAAACGATGATACTAAGTTGCTTGAAGAATCTGTTGCTTTCGTCGTCGTTGAAGAGTTCTTATATGATACTTCATTATTCTGGTTTTTCTTCGGAGAAGTTGTAGAGTTCTTCTGGACTGCAGCCATCACTTTTAGGGCTGTTGCCTTGTATAATAAGGCACCCTATGAGGTAATGTTAGACTTGCGATAATCTTACGCTAAGTCGGTTGGTATTGCACTTCCATATTCAATGGAGTGTCTTGGGGTTTGTAGATCACTTACGAGGTCGGTATTATCTTCTTGGTTATGACGACGATGTGTTAAACTCATGATGATTCGGTGATGAGGTTAGGTTCTAGTAGAAACCACGAAGTACAAATACAAACACACACACACACACACACACACACACACATATATATATATATATATATAATATATATATATATATATATATATATATATATATATATATATATATATATATGTGTGTGTGTGTGTGTGTGTGTGTGTGTGTGTGTGTAGTGTGGTGTGAAAGGTAGCTGGTATGTTTTCCATATTTAGATATAGGCATTTTTAGAATTTCATGATATCAACAGGTTTTAAATCTATTTATCATATAATAATGTTTCTCATATTTACTTATAGGCAGAGGCTGCTCATCATGACATTATTGTTATTAGAGGGCCTCAGGATTCTATCAATTGCCAGATAATCTCTCTCTCTCTCTCTCTCTCTCTCTCTCTCTCTCGTCTCTCTCTCTCTCTCTCTCTCTCTCTCTTCACTATATTTACTTAATAAGTAAAATTTACTGCCATACACACACACACACACACACACACACACACACACACATATATATATATATATATATATATATATATATATATATATATATATATATATATATATATATATATAGATGTGTGTGTGTGTGTGTGTGTGTGTGTGTGTGTATGCAGTAAATTTTACTTATTAAGTAATATTAAAAATATAAAGGAGAGAGAGAGAGAGAGAGGAGAGAGAGGAGACGAGAGAGAGGAGAGAGGAGAGGAGAGATTATCTGGCAATTGATAGAATCCTGAGGCCCTCTAATAACAATAATGTCATGATGAGCAGCCTCTGCCTATAAGTAAATATGAGAAACATTATTATATGATAAATAGATTTAAAACCTGTTGATATCATGAAATTCTAAAAATGCCTATATCTAAATATGGAAAACATACCAGCTACCTTTCTATAATTTATGACAGTTTCCTCTATCGATTTTGTTTATTTCTTGCCCTAGTGGGGATCCTAGATCTATGCTGTAAGGATAAGGCATCTGGAAACACAATTAAAAGGATAATTGGAGGTGAGCTTTTCGCCGGTGAGACATCTCTTTGAAGAGAAGTCGGAGAGCGGGCTCGACAAACAGATCTGGAATCTCCCATAATTAATGGGCGTCTGGCAGAGGCACCTCATCTTCCTCTAATCTGAGTCTCTCCTTTCCTTTTGATATACTTTTGTAGGAGACTCGTAATTCTTAGTAAAGACCCTCAGGATGGCAGCAACTCTCTCAGTGTTAAAGGTGGATAGGTGATTGAACAAAGGGAATTTTCAAAAATGTTTATTTATTTGTTTATTTTTTTATACATTTAATTACGTTTACTATATGTATGTGCTATATTTTGTAAAATTATACAATTATGCTAAATGAAGTTGTTTAATAATATGAAAGTTTGGTTCATCTTTTGACATATAATCGTCATTCTGATTTAGGACTCTATACTGATGAACTTGATAAATTATCACGAAAAATATGAATTTCTTCGGCCAGAACACGGCACGTAGTGTTATTGTAATATACGTTTCTTCTCAACTCATTATAAAAATTCTCATAGTTCCTATGGATTTTCAAATGCGTACCGTAAAAGTCCGGCTTTGATCCCAAGTTAATGTAGATAGAAAATGCCAGTATACAAAATGTTATCTAATAATTGTTGATGAGAAGGAGGCATTCAGCAAATGTATCAATTTAAATTCCTTTTCTGTAATGATCAATTTCTTTCCTCTTTATCCGATTCTAAATTAACATTACATTAAATTGTAAAGCTATAACTTCATGCTGTTTTTAATTATTATAAGATTTATCGGTGTGGAGCTATTAACTTGTTCTACCAAGGTAAAGGAGGCGTGGCCAATCTGAAGAGTTATTCACTTCATATACATCCTGAGATCCTGGGATAAATCACTGTAAGGTCACTAGAGGGCACTGCTGACTTACTAATCATGTAGGTTCGTCAGGCGAAGGAAGATTTAACCCAGACAAACAAACAGACAAAAAAGCAAGCTAAATAAAGGCGTATAATAAAAATCAAAAGGACATCGGACAACTGGAACAATAAGCGTACCATGAATGCAAAATTTACTGAATTATTGGTGAACGAAAATTCGTAAAAGAAATCGTAGAAAGAAAAGAGAGAGAGAGAGAGAGAGAGAGAGAGAGAGAGAGAGAGAGAGAGAGAGAGAGAGAGAGAATCATGGTAAAAGGTGAATTATTACTGTAATGCACATGAGATATAATTAAAGTTGTATTAGGATTATTTCGGTCTAAATATCAACAAAGAATTATTTTCGGTGGACATTTAATTTATGATAAGAGCGATTATAGTTAAGTGGAGGGAAAATCATCAATCTTTTTTTTCAGGATAGCCAACGACCTTACTTGACTTCAATATGAGTTATCACAGTTCAGGAACTTTTGGATAGTGATTTGACCAAGTAAGGTCTTTAAAGACAACACCGTGTTAAAAGCTGAATCCTCTCTGTATCTCTTTTAAACTACCACCTTTAATATGAATGGACAGCAGAAAGGCAGAAAAAGTGAAGTATATTGGGAAAAAATTTATATCCAAGCTGGATTACTTATCACCATTAAGATATTCAGTATAAAATAGACTAAATACTCCAGGTTTTACGGTTTCTTTTTGCTTTTATGAAAATTACTCTTATAGCGACTCGTGTGTTTTGGAGTTTTAGTTCCCTTCATAAAAACAATTTATTACTTTAGATCTGAAAGGCTTCTTTACAAGACCAGTTCAATGTTAATTGTAGTGACACTAGAATTCACAAGAATAATATTCATACTGATATGAAAACACTTGAAGTTAAACAGCCATAGTATCATCTCTTATAAAAGCTAAACATTAACATCTGATTACCATTTTCAAGATTTCTACTGATGTCAAGTATCTGTTACATATCACTCCATCGAATAATTAAGTCCCATACTTGGGTTTGCCGTGATTTTTATTTCTTGGGCGGTGGGGGAGGCACATGCCCATTTTCAGCTAACTTCTTTAATGATTGTGACCAAAGAGCTGAGATACAGGCGTGACCTCTCGCAGTCATGAAACCATATTTTGATTGTGTTCACTTTTAAGAAAGGTAAAACCTTTAAGAGTAACCAAATATGACCTTTCTGGTTACAGTATCACATTAAATTACTCCTGTTCATATGTGCTTACTATGACTATACATGCTTACAGTGCAATTGCAATAGCTGTGGTTTAAAAGGTTTCGCGTTAGCAACCATAAAAGCCATATCGGAGAGGAATAACCTTTTAAATTCCAGCCAGCTATTGCAGTTGCACTGGAAGCATGTATAGTCATAGTAAGTACATATGAACAGGAATAATCTAATTTGATACTGTAACCAAAAAGGTCATATTTAGGTTACGCTTAAAGATTTTACCTTTTTTGCAATTGAACATAGTCAAAATAGGCTTTCATGACTGCGAGAGGTCACGCCTATATCTCAGCTCTTTGGTCACTCAACCATTAAAGAAATTTATGTATATATCGTCTATATATATATATATTATATAAATATATTATATATATATATATATATATATATATATATGTATATATATATATTATATATATAAAATATCTTATCATAATATATATATCATATATATATATATATATATATTATACATTATTACATGCATATATATATATATATATATATATTATATATATATATATATATATATATATATATATATATATATATATATATAATTTTTTTGCCTCCATGAAAAAAATGAAAACATAAAATGTGTCATCTAATATTAATACCTCTTGCATATTTTACTGATGACCTCGCCTCCCGAAATGGGATCCTAAGTGATTCCTTGCTCTCCATTTTCAGTTTTCTTTGGGTTCTTGTTGACTTTTCATTTTGTTATTTGTGATGCAAATGAGTTCTTGTCTTTGCTTAAATTCTAAAGAATTTATCTCATTTCAATGAGCGCTCTTTGCAATTGAGAGAGAGAGAGAGAGAGAGAGAGAGAGAGAATTTATAATCTAGCATGCAGAATTTTTTCTTATCAGGGGAACTGATATATATTCTAAACTATGACATAAAAAGAAACATGCCCACACACAAGTAAGAAAACGTCCCGCTGAGGCATAACACTGGTGACTAGCGTCTCGTCGGCACTTTTTATTTATTTATTTATTTTGTAAGAGCTCTCAGATACCAATATAGCCGAGAAGCGATGAAACATAAATGACCGTCACTAATTTTGTTTTTTCCACATAGTCAGCAAATACTACTCTCCGTTCTCTGCCTCCTCTGTTTATCGTTTCTTCCCTATCTCTGTTTCCATCTCTGGCACCGAGATCACGGATCTTCAGCTCGATATTGTGATCTATATCAGCAAGGGTTTCTCTTTGTATTGCAGGACTTGACTACAATACTAAAAATGAAAAAGCACAAATTGCGCCCATTAACAATCGCCATTTACTCCTGGTCAAATGATGGATGTCGATTTCATAAGTTATATTCCGTATAGTATATTTTTTTTCGAGTATGTTCTTTTGCATCTAAAACTGACATGAGCTCTACGTAATATTTGATTGACTATATATTTGGAATTCTGGTAAAACATTTTGGAAAATGAACTCAATTTCCAGGAATAATTATGAACACAAAAAAACGTCTGATATATTTTGTTTTGACACGAACTGTATGCTTAAAGAACGTTTTAACAATCATGTTTTGTGAAATAATTCCCACCAGCAATAATGAAGAATAATACATTATATTACTAGATGGGTAGTGAAGGTAACCAGGATGAAAGATGCCCTTTAGATTATATATAGCAGTGTACAATGCAACTTTTTTTTCTTTATTTACACTAGATTAGCTGAGCGAACTACTTTGGCCTGCGAGGGGAAGTGTTCTAGTCCCTCGCACATATTAATCAGCTATTTTATAACAAATAGCTGTCTGTAGATAATATTTACTCTTACATACTAAAAATCGACTGTAATTGACACAAGAGTTGCAATGCTGAATGCGAACAAAACAGGTATGATGGATTCTCAAAATGTGCATTATTAGCACAGCTGGCCTCTGGAAGGTTATTGCTTTAGCCACGCATTGAGTATACAATAACTGAATGATTTCTGTTGCAGTTAACAACTTCAGAGATTAAGGTTTTTTTTTATTTCCATTTCTCATTCCCTCCTAACGTCCAATGTCCTGATTTATTTATTTATTTATTTATTCATTTATTTATTTATTTATTTATTTATTTATTTATGTATGAATTTGTTTATTTTCATTTATTTATTTATTTATGTATTTATTTATTTATTTATTTATTTATTTATTTATTTATTTATTTATTTATTTATTCACTCATTCATATATTTTTTTTAGGAAGAGGGTGTCATAAAGATAGGAATCTATGCAAATTATGTTTGGATTGCTGAAAAGAATATGGAAATAATAAATAGCAATTTTCCCGCCTGAAATATTTTTTTAGTATCATTTATCAATTACTTGATACACAGAACAATATGTTTGCGTGCACTTCATTCGATCCAAGTCATGGAACCTCTAATACCGATTATTGTGAAACTTTTAGATAACCCTCCAAATTCCAAATAACTGCTTTTCATGAGATAAGTTCAAAAGTTTATGCCGTCTTGGAAGCAAAGGAGATATTTCGTTTTGTTTCTAGTGATATTGGACATTCTTGTGACAACCAATGAATTTAGAATTCATTGATGATACAATATTTCGAGTTATTGCCAATATTTTTCAATATATATTACAAATATTAGGAACCGGTTATAAAACTGGTAATTCTTTATGACTTTTTTTTCTCTTTTGTGATTAACCCTTAATGGACGATTATCGTCACCTGAATAGATATAACAACTTTTGGGTGGCGGAGGGATTCACTCTTGGTGAGTAACAATATTGTGCGTCGATTTTAGGGAATCAGGAGGGAAAGAGATCCCATTACTTCTATAGCCCATAAATTCACTAATGGCAACTTTTAGACTGTCTAAGATGAGAGACTGGGCAGTTCAGGAGTTTACTGTCTAAAATGAGAGGATGGGCGGCTCAGGGGCCCCCCTGAGCCCAAAATGTGGAATTTTTGAGGTTATGACGGAAAAATAATTCCACGGTATGAGTACCATCATTTCATTTTCCGATTTCTGCCCTACTCTGTCCGGAACGGAAAAACATTTCCGCAGTTATCAAGGCTAAACAAATATATTTTTTGTTTTTATATCTTTTTATTTTTATGATATAAAATGTATGTTTCCATATCTGTTGAACTGAATTGTATTTAGAACTAAAAATAACAAAATAAAGTATGAAAATGGTAACTAATTTAGAAGTTTTGTCTGATACTTGTGTTGGTTGTTGGAACCAGACTCTGGTCGGAACAAATATCCGAGTAAGACCTCTCTTGTTACACGTGAGTCTATACCGTATTTACCTTGACTTATCCCACATTATGTGTGGTTGGTACCTAATAACGTACCATTACCATTTGTTACAATTGTATTTGCTGCAGCTATTAATATTTAATATTTGAGTACTAATGCATCTTAATGTTATCCAATAACTTTGATGCTGAAAGCGCATAGCCCTTGCGGTCTTTAAAACTTGCATTTCTGTATCAAAGAACTAAATAACTTCTCGTCTCGCACATCTGTTGCAATGAGCATAAGGTTAAATCCAATATGAATTAGCAGGTTCTTCCATAACCTGCCTCTGTTAAAAATATGGATTAATTTGAATGTCATAGAGATCATGTATTTCTGTAATGAATTGTCCGAAATAATTTCCTTAAAATTTAACAATAAATATAGATATTATATGTATAGAATTAGCTAACTTTTGTTTAAGCTCTAATGCCCCATTCATACAGTCTAGCTATAAAGATGAGGGATCGACAGGACGACATCTCTTTTATTTGATTATGAACTTGCTTTCAGGACATGAAATCCCGGTAGAAAATTTGATTGGATTTGCGGCACATGGCGCCAGTAACATTATGGGCCAGCATAATTCATTAATTAGTAGATTGAAGAAAGCAGCACCAGGTATCACAATTTTTAAATGCGCCTGTCACTCAATTCACCTTTGTGCCTCAAACGCAGGAAAGACACTTCCAAGAAAATGTGTACTGGAGCAATAGTAACCTCTCACCTTGTATTTCTCAAATAAGCATTTAGACGACAGATTAACATCTTCACAATCAATATGTAATGCCTTGCAAGACTCATATTTGCTTATATATTTTCAATTTTTAGATTTTATATTGCCATATTTTAACAATTTCAATGAGCTAGGATTATGTACTCAGATATTTTAAGGTTTTATTATATGCCTAGTAAAGTTACCGATAGTCAGCTCAATGTTATTGACCCTAGTGATGAAACAAACTATTTATTCCCTTGAATCAAGTATTCTTAGGTGCTAATGTTCACAAATCATTCCAAGAACCGAATATAGCTGCAAATGAGACAATAATTACTGATATTAAAAGCAGGTGTCGACAATTCATGGTAACAGCTGTGTTCAAATAAAGGAGAGGTTTTCTTTAAACTCGAAATTGTTGCAGTTATGCA
>NC_061087.1:68076196-68131196 GCF_015104395.2 Macrobrachium nipponense | reverse complement strand
GGTTTTTCGAGGTTATTTATGGATTGGCACAAATTTCAGAGTCCAATCACGAGGAGCATTTGGGGTATAACATTCTGGCCTAAGCCTATGGTTCTGCTGTTTTGGATTTTTGTGGAACATAGAAGCTTCAATTATTTGGTTGCATTATGATTCTTTGGTCGGCATGTTTTTTTTGGTGACAGTGGAAATCCTCGGGAGGGAAGGTAGATGGTAATGCTTTTAGGTGTATCATCTAAATGCTTTGAGTGCAGCTTCAGGAACGGAGTTTTGCTAGATTACCCTGCTTGGAAGTTTTAAGGTTGGGGTACTTGGTCTTTCATTCCATATGTGGGTATTGATGAAATGGAGGGAATATTTTTGTTTTTGCTTGGGTGGTATTGATAATAATATGGTCGTAATGTCAGTGGAGTTTATATTATTATTGTTGGTTTTTGTGCTGAGTCACAATTTTGAGGGTAAGTCTCTCCTAATGGCGGGTGAATTGTGTTTATAATGCTGCTTTAGCTGATGATGTTATTTTCGAACCAGGTATAGTGATAGTTTAGTTCTCGAGTCACGCATTTTCTATTCGGTACTAGTTGAGGTCAGCGGAAAGCTGTGTCTACGAATTATGGAATATTAAAGTTACTGGAGGTGGAATTAATCGCCTTTTATTAGTTTGATGATTAGTGACATGTCTTTGTTTATTGATGATAGCTAACGGATATATAGGGATTTTGTTTTGGTTAGTCATCAGCCTACGTTTGGTTTATATTTGCCGTATTTTATGGTTGAGCCGTGATAATTCAGTTATAAGATTTGGAGAAGCACATTCTACATTATGTTGTTTTCTTTATGAAGACCGATAGAGTGATAATGTTTCAATATTTGGGCATTTGCAGCATATATGAGTAAGTATACAGGTTTTTTTTCTAGGTTGACGTACTAAGTTAAGTTTAAGCAGACAAAATAATTGTGCTGAAATGGAGCTAGTTTATGCTTTTGTTCTGTTTGTGCAAAATATGGTTTTGATTTTGACTTATAGTTTTTATTTAATTTTTTGCGTATCTGTGATGGCCTATTATGATTTTACTAGATTCTTTTACTTAATATTTGTCTTCGGATTTCTATTTTTGCGGTATTTTGGGTTGATTCGTGTTGAAATTTGTCAGAAGTACCATAGAGTGGTAGGGGAAGTTTTGTTGGTTTGGGGAAAATTTTTGGTTAGTATATGTCTGATTGAGAGGGTTTCTTCTGGCTTAGAGGTGTTAGGTGATATTTTAGCTGCTTCCAGGTATAGTGGAATTTAAAAGAAATAATTCGAGGTTAGCTAATGTGTTAAAGCATAGGGGTTCATTAGGGAGCAGCTGTTTAGTTTATTCTCTTTTGCCCTTTGATGACTTTCAAGTGAGGAAATTGCTGCAGATGGGGGTCCTTTGATATTTTTCTAGTTTTAATTTGGGGGAGGAATATAGATACTTTTCTTCCTTCAAATGGTCTTCTTATAGGAGTTTTTGCAGGTGCCTCTTGGTTTGATGAGTCGTGAGTTGGCTGTTTCATTTTTCGGATGGGCATTGTGAGTTTACACACGTGTTTTTTGGTTTATCTGGGGTCCCTATGGTTTTAGCAGTGTTAAGAATACTCGTTAGCAGGATTTGTTAAGAAATTTCTTGGATGAATTTAGTGAGCTGCTTTGGTAATGAATTTAGCTTATGTGGTTTCTCGAATAGGCAGGTAGGTCGTTTAGGTATTTGCAGATTTCCTTTTTCTGCAAGTTTATGGAAGGTTTTTCTGGTTTTTCTTTGTTCCTTTAATAGACGATTTTATGGATGATAGGTAATTTTCTTTGGGTGAGTCCCAACAGTTAGTATTTTCGAGGGTTATGGTGCTTTAATGATTTTCTGGGTCTTGACGTTTCTGGATTTTTGTTTGCCGTTCATGATAGTCAGTCCCAGTCAGTGGAGTCTAGATGCCTGCTTGATGCAGATGTGTTGAGGGTAAATTACGCCCATTTTGTGAAGTATGGGTAGAACTTTTTGTTCAGATTAAAAGTTGTTAGATCTTTTTTCTGAGCCAGTTTTTCTTTCAAAAGGGCTTGTTGATTTTTGGCAATTAGGGTTTTGATACTAAGCAGAAGTATACTGATTGTATATATAATGTTGAAGCTGATGCTCGTAATAGAGGTTTCTTTTTATGATATTGATGTTGCCACGTTTGCTATATAGCCGATGATTTAAAAATTGAGATATTAGCCTAGTGAAGATGATACGTGGTAGCGTTGCTGTTTTGAGAGGGCGCAAAGTCGTTTCTTGGAGGGAAATTTGTTTGCAGGGTTTATAAGTTGCCATTTGTATGTCTGGAATTTTAGGTATTTGGCACTTTGATGGATTATATGTTAGTCGAAGTGTACTGACTATGATGGGTATACGGTGCAGATCGTTGTCACGGTGGTCTTGTTTCTAGTGGTGTCGGACATTCCTCTTCGTGAGTTTGGGAGTTGGGAAAATGTGTCAAAATATACGTAATTGGGTTCGTTTTTTCTCTTTTTTTTCTATGCTTTCCTTAATAGAGGAAGTTTTTGTACGCATTGCGAACTACCCAGCGAGCATTACTTTTTGTAGGTGATGTAGATATCTTTTTCTCTTTCAGAGAATGCATTTCTTTCTTCATTAGTGAATGAAGTGGTTGCTATTTTTTTTTTTTTTTTTCGCAGAGGTTCCTCTTCGCAAATCATGGGTCAGAATTAGTCAGTAAGATGTTAAAATGTCTGGCTGAAACTGTGGGAATATAGAAAGTGTCTATTAGTGTTCGATGCTTTCAGAGTCATAATTGGGGGTAATTGTCACAGGTTTTAGCTCGTTTTCTTTTGAGGTGTTAGAATAATTTTTACGAGTTCAGTCTATTGATTTTAGATAGGGATTGGTCTGGTGATTATGTGATATATTCGAGTTCTTTTTGGCACATTATAGTTTTTTGTATTAGCAATGTCAGTTGCACAAAGGTCATTCAGTAGTTATTGGAATTTTGAGGTCATTATTTGCTGGTCCTTGAGAGATGTATAGCTTTGGAAGAATATTAATTTAGGACTAATTCCTCTTTAATTGACCCGTGACCTGACTGACGAAAATACCTAAAGCACCATAAAGCACCACTCCCTACGCTTTAATGGGATAGGCCAGCAAAATGTCTGTCAGCTACCATAATCTTGGAAAGAACTACGATTTGTGGGGCATAGTTGCCGTCATGCGGAAGACAATGCTCACCTTTTCATCGTGGATCTACAATCCGAAAGGATTTACTACGTATTTTGGACGATAATGGTCATGGTCGTCGTCAGTTATCTTCCACTGGGAGAAGTGTGCCGAAAATGTTTTACAGCGCGTGCCATGGGTCTGTGTAGCAGCAGGCCACACAAACACGCACTCACTGTCAGAGGAGCGTCGGAATTCAATTGGAAATAACGTCAAACTTATTTCCAACAACCCATGTACAATAGGATCATTTTTTAATTTCAAAGATTGCCTGCAGTCCTTCATGCGATCCAATGTAGTTTATAAATTCACATGCCCTGGATGTCCGGGCTCTTACGTTGGATTGACGCGGAGGTTACTGCAGGTCAGATATTGCAGCCATTTGGGTTTTAGCTTTCGCACTGGCCAAAGAATCATGCAGCCAGAATTTTCTAATATTAGAAATCATGCCACATTATGTAAAACCGAAGTCCTGAAACAACACTTCTCAATAATGGGTTATGTAAGGCACCCAGACCACTTAACAACTTTAGAATCATTATGTATTAAAAGACTGGTTCCCTCTCTCAATAGTAATACTTCATCAGCAACTTTGTATCTGGCATAGTTGTTGTCTGGCCTTGGACGCCATTGTATGCCATTCCCTCTTCTCTCCTGCTTATGGACGGTTGATGTTTTGGTAGTCTCTTTTTGTTTTTTTTTTTTGTTTTTTGTGTTTTTTGTGCTTTTTCTTTTTATTTTTTTAACTTGTAAATTTTAATTGCATTATGAATTCCTTTTATGCTAAAATGTATTTTATTGTGTCTTTTACTTTTCAAAGACTGATGATGCAATGAGTAGTGAGAAAAACGTTTTTTCTGTTAATAAGCTTGGCCTATTTAACAACATGTGTATCATGGACCCTCCTGAAGTCAGATAATATATATATATATATATATATATATATTATATATATATATATATATATTATATATATATATTATATATATATTTAATGTACTAGCTGACCAATCACTAAAGCTCTTCTGACCAACTGACAGTTAATTTCATGTGTGGACGGATGAGCGACGATTTCAAGACTTTGATCAGAATATGAATAAATTACGTATAGGCCTAATTCCTTTCATTGTTAGACCCTTCAGCGCTATTTTCAGGTCATTATGAGTCCTCATCATATAATAAAAATCTTAAAAAATATTTCAGTGTGATTCAGACAATTTGGTATAGACCTAGGCCAATATCCTAGCTTTTTATGATGCATGTTACTATATTAAGAGTAAACTTCACAGTCCATTTCATAAAAAAATAAAAACTGAACCAACCCTCAGGTTGTAGTTTAAACTCAGTTCATTAATATTGCATGAGAATATAAATCTTTTTATAATGAGAAATGTTTAGTCTATACTCCGTTATGCTTATTTGCTTCTCTCCTATTATTAAGTGAATTGCCGCAGCAATAAGTCTTCCACCTCCTCACGAGAATAAGAAGAAAAAGTGGGAAAACATTTTCTAATAGGACTAAATTCAACTCGTTGGTTGTAGGGACGTTTTTAACGTAGCATAATCATTTACAAGTTATTATTTTTCCAATGACATCAAATTCATTAACGTAGCATTAAGTATAAAGTTACCCGAATCTTTAGAAAAATAATTTACGCTTACCATGTCCGTAAGACATCTATAAACTTAGTCAATTCGTTTCTTTGCTAATAGGGTAATCATGAATTAAATAATGTTAGGCAATTGGTTATGTATTGTTTTGAAAAGAAAAAAAACCTATCGATAAAAGATAGAAATGAATCGATATCTTATTAACAAATAACCATAAGCAAAAATTATATTTTCTTAAATGACTTTCCATTTCTTAATTTAATCCCAATTTGCATTATATACATTTCCCCTCTGTACACAAATTCTGCAAGTGCCTTTCGGAAAAGATTTCCTTTTGTTGAGATCTACAATCCTGTAAAGTTTTAATCCAGAATTTTCAGTTATTATCTTCCAGATAATCAGTACCAAACAATGTGAAACGAAACTTTTCTTCCATATGCGGTGAAATTTTGCCAATTCGCACGATTATTAATTCCAAGTGTTACCCGTAAGAGATCCAAGGTGATGTTTCGATTATTCCGGACAACATTTAAACTGGCTTTATATAGAAATATGTCATTATAACGAAGTACATCGCTGTAACGTCACGAGGCAGTCACTACAGCTGATTCCGAAGGTTAAAACGAAGAAAAAACTATCGAATTATTAAGGAAATCGCATTAATTGGCAAACCATAGTCTAAGGATTTGCAGTGGGAAGAGTTTAATGACATTACCAGAAACATTGAAGCTTTTCATCCAAGCTACTCCTGACTTCTAGAATGTTACTGAAGAAAAGGTGGACGAAAATTTTATTTGTTTTTCTGTTTGTATATGTCTGTCAGAGAGTCGGGGGTTTGATTTTGAGTTATAAGCCTTCCTTGCTAAGGAGCTTCATCTCCTAATGTTATACTCTTATTGGTCATAACAAATTCACTTCCTATATAACAACACTTTTTATTTTACAAGATAGAGCACACAAACTGGCATTCATAGTCTTTCTTAATACTCGTATAAAGAATCATCCTAATAATTTACTTATGGCATTAAACAAGAGTTGCTTTGCACGGGCAAAGTTGCATATCGGATATCTTATTAATTATTTACCTTTTTCATGTAATCCGAGCTTAAATTTTAAGAGAGAGAGAGAGAGAGAGAGGAGAGAGAGAGAGAGAGAGAGAGAGAGAGAGAGAGAGAGAGTTTGTGGTCTAAGAGACACTGAGTAAATATATACAGTCAGGACGTTAAAGGTTCTGCCTACTTTATAACTTCCTCACACCGACACTTGGAAACTTAATAATGTCAAAGGAAGTTGTGTTGAAACATTTCACTTTGTTTTGTGGTTTTCTGGAATGCGTGTGTAACGACCGTTAGAGTCGACGAACATTTTCTTTTAATGTTTTTTTACGTCACCAAAAGAAGGTTACCCAAGCTTTATTTGTTGAGATGCTCATCTGTTTAGAAAATTTTCTGCTGCCCATCTCTCTTATTCAATAAATCATAAAAAAAAAATGTTCACGTACCAGTTTGATTTCTTTTCCCATTCTATGTTAAAGGATCTTCCAAAGGCTTCTACTAATGCTACAAGGCTCACTAAATTCCGAGCATCAAATAACTAATTGAGTTTTCCTCTCTTTTGTGAATTATCTCTTCAACTGCAAGCTTTCATTATTTCTCATAATGTAATTTAACGTCCATTCTCCCCAATTCACTTACTTCTGTATCCTTCATACAAAGTTTCAGTTTTTTACAACTTTTATTATCACGCTATGAACAGTTCTTTTATTTATGAATTATTACATCCATTAATAACCTTCTGATACTCTAGTGTTTTTGTCTTTTATTACAATAGCCCATGTAAATTCTGTACACTGGAGTCATTGCCTTTAGTTGCCTTCTGTTTTAATAATCATTCCCAATTATTTGAGCAATGGGTATGAACACAGTTCCACAGCCTACGGCTATATGGTAAGGGTAACTAAGCCTGGCATGAGTTTTACTGAGCATTTTAAGTGTGCTCAAAAAAAATATTCCCAGATATTCCCTATCAGGTGATCGGCCTAATTCCAGCTTTGAATTCTTAGTCCTTTCAGTCCCCAATAGCAATACTATCTTCCTGGTAAGTTTTATCAGGTATCTTCGGTCTTTTACCCCAAGATGTCATACTTCTTGAATATTTTGTTTCTGTCTCTACTTCATTTGCGAACATATCTGATACACGATTCCTGTGATATTTAGGAAGTAACTTAATTGTCGGAGTGAACTACTTTAGATTAAGAAAATTCCTAATTAATGGTCGGCTTGTTTGTTTATATTAACGTAACCTTATAGCAGCACGTTGTAAAAGCAGGCCATTAACTTCCTGAAACTATATTAATATGGACTGTCCATCTTCTACAATAAGATTACACTTGGTCAAACAACAAACGCGTCAATTTCCATCATATATCATAAGCATGGAATACAGTTTTCTTTTTATTATTAATATTAACCCTGCATTTTTTTTACATTTTCGTGTTTATGTTTATGGATAATAAACACGTTGATTTAGTAACTCCTTGGCAAAAACAGAATTATTGGAAACATTATTTAAGCAAATTTTCAGTAGAGTAAAAAGACAAGGTCCGAAGAGGATTTGTAAGTTTTTCTGTCTCCTGGACAGGGTACTCCTTCATTTCATTTGACTTCCCATCTCCTTTCTTTTTTAGTTGCTAATAGGTAATATCTTCATAGAAAAAGATATAATATGCATGCGTAATTTCGAAAATAGGACAATAAGGGTCCTTTCTTATTTCTTTGGTAGGGGAGGGATACATAAACTCTTGTTTCCTATGTTCATGTTATTTAGTAAAATTTGCTTGCGGAAGACTGACTTTCCATCAAACATTAAACGTAAATTACATACTGATCATTTTTATTTTGCTATAAAGTCAGGAATGAAAATCGAATAATATTTTTCTTTGGACACAAGACACATAGTAGGTAGATGGGGAGTTTTCTTTTCAAATACCATTCCATTTTGTATCTCTGCTAGTAATAAAAGATAAAAAGTCTTTATGCATTATAAAAGCTAACATTCTTGCCAATTTTATCCTATGCAAGGATTAACCATTTAAGAATATCCGGCAGTGTTATACACCCATGCCTCCATGATGTTCCCTAGGATTCCCTTATTGGAGGGACATGGGGAAAAGATTCCTATACAACTAGATTACTCCTTATCTATCTTTTTTTTTACTCCTCAACTATCTTATTTTATTTATTTATATAACGATTCCTGTTATAACTTATTTTTATATACATAACGATTCCTGTTTATAACTTACATTCGTATATCATCGGTCTGATGGCCTATCGAGAAGAGATTCTTATGGTTTTTTAATAATTATGGAGATGCCATGGAAAGTCAAGATGTGACAACTGCTCGATGAAACTGAGGATTTCCGTCCAGGAAAGGTTTTCTTATAATTGCTCTAAGTCTTTCAAAAGACTGACTCGGGAAGAACGCCAGAAATTAAGAAGCAGCATTTGAATTAAAAAGATGACGTCAATAAATTATTAAAGTAATGACAGTGTATACAATGACCCTGCTGTAAGGGTTATGAATTATACCACCTTAGGTCCTACGTGTCATTAAAGGCGACTAAAAGGACAGCTGCTTCCTCGCAAAACTATGGAAACTGCTGTTTTGCAGTCATACTTTTAGTAAAAGACTAGGCCCACTGCCAATAACTATGGAAACTGCTGCCTCGCAGGTGGACTTTTTAGTCATAGGAGAGGCCCAACGCCAATAACTGTGGTTGATGATAACATGGGCTTCCGGTCGTAAAAAAACCCTTTGCCAAACAATACACCATGCCTGATGCATGCATTGGAGAAGGCGATTCGAGCAACTGACCCTTTATTGTACGGA
Source organism: Macrobrachium nipponense (assembly GCF_015104395.2). Taxonomy (NCBI): domain Eukaryota; kingdom Metazoa; phylum Arthropoda; class Malacostraca; order Decapoda; family Palaemonidae; genus Macrobrachium; species Macrobrachium nipponense. The sequence goes on along the minus strand of NC_061087.1, from coordinate 68,122,464 downwards.
TAACGGCTGGAAAGAAAAACAATAACATTGTATGCAACATATTTCGAATCAACTGGTCACCTTTACCAGCGTAATAATCGCAATGCTCATGAAATTTCTCGAATATTTCAAACTTTAGTGATAAGTATGTCACTAGGCATCTACGTAAATGGTTAGCTACACAGTGCAGATTGAAACCGTAATAACTATGTTCCACTACTATGCAGACTCTATATAAGACCTCTCATTATTCTAGAAAATGTGAATATTGTTAGTTTTGTATCCCTTCATAATGCAACACTCACTGCTACATTACCATATGATCTATTCCACATATCTCTGTCTTCTAGTGTTTCTATTTTTGTCCTACTATCGTAGTGTATTTTTCTTGGTTATTGACTGATCAAAAATTATCACCGTATTTCACTAGCACTCGCTTTGCTACCTCTTTCTTGTTTGTTTGTTCCTCCCTTATGAAACTAAGTATTTTTATTAGTACTTAAATGTCCAAATTATTACGGAAAATTTGTAAATTTTACACAAAATTCCACCATTTCACATACCATGCTCTTGAATTCCTATGTCCGCATTCGTCTGAAACTACTCGTATAAATTGCTTATAGCCAGCTTTCGAAACAAACCACATCTTCCCCCCTAGTCCACATTACTCTCCGTTACTAAAGCATTTCTATTACCTTCTCTTGAATGGCAATATTCCCCAAGACTTTTCGGACTGATTTTAACTGAACCGGTCAATTGAGAGAGCAAGTCAAATCTGGTTGTGCACGATTTTGGGAATTATTCCCGTTGCTGAATAAATGTGGTGTGAATGAGTATCTTCAGTCCAGGGAATGTAGTGCAAAAAGTGCAGAAGAGATACAATTACTGGAAAACCTTATCATATTTAGATGTATATAGACGTATTACCTGAATAAAATTTTACTTGGGAAATTATTCCCTACTTTCATATTTAATGACACCCATTAATGATACCTAATAATTGGAAAATGTGGATTAATTTTTTGTATTTTATACGAATATATTTCTTTTCTCTTTCATTTTTCTTTCTTTTACGGAATAATTATTTTTGTGGACATGAAAAACTTACTTCCTAAAATTCTTATGAATAATAAAATGTCAGGAATGTTCCGTGGGTATATTTGGGCTCCCAAAATACTATTTGTCTTAACTCCCTTTTCTTCACAAGAATCTTATATCATAACCGAAAATAGATCTATTTTCATGGAGTGAATACGAGAAGAGTTTACGGGACTGTCTCCCATGGAATGTTTTCATCTTGTGGAGGAAATCCCAAGATATCTTTACTCACATAATATAAATCACGATAACTGTCAAGTGTTATCTACTTTTAGCATCTTGAAGATCTCGATGATTAAAAATAATAAAAGTAATCACTAAGTACTGTCTCTTGCTAGCTTTTACATTTCACTTTTTTATATTGAAAGCCCCTTGGAAATTTTTTGTACAGAAAGCATGATTTTTCATACCCAGTTCATGACTATCTGACCACAAAGGAAGAACAACAATCATGCTCATTCTGCGTTCAGTATCTTTATTATTATTATTATTATTATTATTATTATTATTATTATTATTATTATTATTATTATTATTATTATTATTATTTGCTGCCTCAGCTGCATTAATTTTATATAGGTTTTCCCTATTTTCCTAATTAATGTTTTCTCATTGTTACTTAAACTGGTGTGCAACTCACTGAAGGTTGGCATGTCTGAAATCGGTAATTATAAAAGTTTATTTTAATTTTATTAAGAAATCCCGGAGACTGTTTCTTCTTATTCTCTCGCAACGTTTCGTCTCAGGGTCTGCTGGTCATCTTTCGGGCGAAGGTTGGAGTTGGACTGATGCTGTTAGGCAGTAGTAGTAGTATTAGATCAAGCCAGCTTTGTATGGCAGGGGCTCCTTGCTTTCCAGCAGGTCATAACTGGTGATTGGTGTAGTATCCTTCTCAGCAACATACTATTCAGCTCAATTTAACAAATGGGGTAGAAATGAAAACTTAGTTGGAGATAAAGTGTTATAGAAGTAAGTCCTAGTAAGTACGAGACCGTGGGAAGGAAAGGATAAAATCTGAGGTAGAGAAAGAGTTTGGGAATCAAAGTTCCCTTAGAATGTGATGAATGTTAGTAATGTAGTGAATGAATGATATTTTGCTTATACACTTGATGGCTGTATGCCAATTAGGTATTGCTCACTTGAGAGTGGCTAAGGTGAGATGTTGCTCTTCTCTGTACCGCTTGTTTCGATATCTCGAGAAGAGGAACATAAGGATGGTGAGGCAGCTACTATTCGAAGTGAACAGCAGGTGCTTGGGTTTGAAGGTTTGGATGAGGTGAAGTTGTATGCAGATTAGCAGTGCCTCTGTCAATAGGTTTCTTTGTAAGAAGTTCGAAGAAAACGATGATTCTTTTGAACATAAGTATGACTGAACTTTCACTGACTGATTTAGGAACTCGTTGGCACTGGCTGAGCGGTCAGAAGGGGAAGGAGTAGGCTGTGAGGGATAGGTCTGACAAGGAGGACTGCCAACCTTAGAGGTGGACAGGGCGTGGCACTTAATGGCACTTTAATGGCATCATCATGGACATGATACGAGACAAGATTCTCTTTGCAAGTTGCATCATAGTCATTACAATATAAGTTCCAGGGCATCCACATAAGGGGCATTGGTACTGGTAGACTACATTGCTTTTCTTCAAGGGGTCTCATTCAGGCAGGGAAGGGTTATCCCTCATAATAAGGTCACACATTCTTCTGTTCTTTTTAATAATTTACAAGGCTTATCTTTGGATGACATACTCCAAAATTATTTTCTTCATAGCTTTCTCTTCCTTTCGATGCTTACAGTGCAGGAAAGCCTTTTAAAAGAGTTTGATGGTTTCCTGCTGTGGTGACGTTGCGACATTATTGGAGTACCATTTGTCGAGTTCCGTTTTGTTTTGATTACATTGTTAACGAGTCTGTTGGGATACCCGTTGATGATGAGTAACTGGGAGGCTCTGTCATTTCTATATGTGTCCTGCCAGGTGGAGCAGTGGGAAAGCGCCCAGCAAACGTAGGCCTTAATGGTTGTATTCTTAAATCTAGTAGGACACTCACTGTCTGCATTGAGGCTCATCCTGAGTTTTTTTCCTTCATGTAGAAGAAGGTATGAAGGCCATCTTCTGTCTTGGTGGCAAGAGCATCAAGAAAGGGAAGCCATCTCAGCAACCTCACAAGCTATGTATTAGACACTAATATCTGTATATTTTGGTTATTTTTAAATATTACTACCTTTCCACCCCCTTCTCACCCTACTTTCTATCGGGGCTAAAACTGGAGTTAAAGGGCATCAGAAGAATCGCTATTCATCTCAGCAATCTTGAAAACTATAAATTAGACACTAACATTTATCATTTTCAGTTGTTTTTACATGTCTTCCCCTTCCCACCCATTCTCAAACCCCCCCGCCTTCCTATTAGGGCTGAACTTGGACTTGAAGGCCATTAGGAGTTTCACAATTCATCTCAGCAACCTCAAAATCTATGGATTAGACACTGGTATCTATCATTTTCTGTTATTTTTATATGTCACCCCTTCCCACCCCCTTTTCAACCCCCTTTCTTTCGGGAATAAAGTGACACTGATTCTCGTGAGGTGCTTTCTGTAATTAATGAATAGTGAATTAAGTTTATATCAGTGGAAGGGACCAATGGAGTTATTAGATCATCGTTGTACTGGATGGACAAAATTACTCTTTGGAGAGTAAGCTTGGCCTCTTTCATAGAAAAGATATTAGTGTAATAGCTGCCTGATTATGATCTAAATTGAGCTCGGAAATGTGGGCATCCCATTTGAGTAATATTTGCACTAATTTCTTTACATAGTGCACCATGTCTTTATAATACACGTTACAACTTTGATTACCGAGAAAGAGACAAATATTTGCTTTTTATTTATTTTTTTTTTTATTAGAAGAGATTAACTCTTAGGTGCAAGCGGTAATGACGGTTTTACAGGGTATTTTTTTTTAGTGACGTTTTCCCTTTTGGGGGTGTTAGAGTCTGCTTTGTAGAATACAGTTTATGATCAAAAGTTTAATATTGTTTTTGCTGGTAGCGATTTATTTAGGCACTATGGGTTACTAAGAGTATATTTAGCAGGCAAGGGGTTAATTGTGGAGATACCTATGGGTGCCAATTAGTGCCTATATAAATTACTCCAACAAAAACCCTATTAAACTTCTGATCATCATCTGTATTCTGTAAAGTAGATTATCGTCCCCAAAAGGCAAAACGTCACTAAAAAGAATGCTCCCGATGAAATCGTCATTACCGCTTGCACCTTAGGGTTAATCTCTTATAACAAAATAAAAAAAGCAAATATTGGCCTTCTTCCTAATAATCAATATTTAAGTATGCATTATAAAAAAAATAATTGTTGTCTCTAATTAACCCTAATCCTTTCAACAGTAAATTGCAACACATAAATCTCTCTCAAATCTGTCCTCTTTCAGAAATGATACAAGTGACGCAATAGATAAGGAAAAATCGAAATATGCTCAACTGTTGTATCAAAAGATTTGATAAGTTACGCCAAACACTGCATCTGCGAACAAGGAAAGAGAAAAAAAGGAAAAAAACGAAAAACAAAAAAAACACTAAATAAAGAGCGCAAGGAAAATTACTAAATTCTACGGCCACCCACATTTGAATCGCGTTTTCCCCAGAAAACCCAAAACAAAGAAACTCCTGTAAACAGTAAACTGAGCTTTTAACCTTACAAATGTGTGTTAACTTCGTGACTTCTGTATCTACATTCAAAACCACAAATATATTTCCCCGTTTTTCTTCTATAACCCAAAATGGGATATCAAATTTGTGACCCAATTTACGATTTAATTTATTTCTGATATTAATTTTTAAAAACACATTATGTATCTACGGCTGCAACTCTTACGCCATCTGATTTTGCATTGGCCTTAGTGACCATTTCTCGAGTCGTTGACTCCAAATTACTGCTAAGATATGTATGTCCCTTTTTAGTTGTAACAATTGACAACTTAATAAATCAAACGCACATCTTGCTGGATAACCAAACAATGTTTCAACAGGTGACACACTAATGGAGTCACTAACCATTGTATTTAAGATATGTCTCACCACATCTGTAAATCTGTCCCAATTCTTATTATTGCCACCCACTGTAATCGTCAAACACTTTCATACTGGCTCACTCACGTAACTCATTAGCTTCTGGTCTATATGGAAGAATATTTACTTCCTGTGCCCCCATAACTTCTGCGTGGCATTCTAATGTTCTATTCAGAAATTCTCTCCCATTATATGTAATAATAACTTCTGGTAATCCATATCTACATATATACCCATTGAAAAATGCAATTTGCAACATCCTCTACCGCCTTATTTTTTAACACAAAAAATCTCCACAAACTTTGTTAACTTATCTATTACTACCAATAAATGCTTATGCCTATGCACCAACTAGGGATAGGAAAAGCTCCCAGTTTACAAGAAGTAACCCTCACTGGTTTACATGAATTACACACAGAACATCCATTTACAAAATTTTCTATTGAAGACAATACATTCTTCCAGAAAAACTTATCTAGTACTCTATGATACGCCTTCTCAATCGCCAAATTTACACTACCAAATTTACAGTGAACAATAACCCAAACTATTTCGTGTTTTCTACAAGAACCTCCTCACCATGAGTTTAACACATCTTCGTAATAACTAACAAGATAATACCGACTTCGTAAGTGATCTACAAACCCCCAGACACTCCATTGAAGATGGAAGTGCAATACCAACCGACTTGGCGTAAGATTATCGCTAGTCTAACATTACCTCATAGGGCGCCTTATCATACAAGGCACAAGCCCTAATATTGGTGGCAGTGGACCAGAAGAACTCTACAACTTCTCCGACGAAATATCAGAATAATGAAGAATCATATAAGAACTCTTCAACGACGACGAAAGCAGCAGATTCTTCAAGCAACTTATTTTCATCGTTTAGTGAGCGACTTCAGAAAACAACAAGAACTCTTTAACGACGACGAAAGCAAGAGATTCTTCAAGCAACTTAGTATCATCGTTAGTGAATAACTTCAAGAAACAAAACCGACGTGTCCTTTTTCCTACGACAACGCAAGCTTCGTCTCTCATTAGAATCATTCAAGAAAACATCGTTAGTGAGCGTTTCCGGCACTCCAAGAAACAAACCGAACGCGTCTGCAGCATCGGATCTTTCAAGGGCTCGAATCATCGAAACAACGCGCACGGGGGAAACTGAAGCCAAACCAGGTCATCCGCTAAATAGAGAAGGAGGACCAAGGCCGTGTGTCGTTATCGGAACACCTTGACTTCCCACAAAAGCAAGCTAAGTACAATTTTTATTCCATTTGGAGTAACTTTGAGTGTTTCCTTTGCAGGTCGAATTTCGTTATTCCTGTGGCTGAAGTTACGAGACATTCTTAATCTTACTTTTTACAGAAATTATCTACATCATTGAGATTTCGCTACTGCGAGTTTTTATCTTTGAGTGTCTGTTTCCAGAAGTTCTACTGAAATATCATAATCATATACTATGTTGATTTTATCATTTTGGGTGATTATTAATCCCTTACGTAACAAATCCTATTAAACAGTGAATATGCGTTTACGCAGTGGACGTCTGTATTTATACAGATGCATGGTTAGGGTCGTTAAGCACCGTAGTGATTAGAAAACACACAAAAAACAAGTGGAACACCCGTACAAATCTATATAAATTAGAGGTAACACTATTTCGGGTCATGACAATAAATGCTCCTTTGCAAGTCCCGATCGCAGTTTTAGCCTTGAGTTTTTTGAGTTATATAAAATATCGAACCTCAATGACTCAACTTAACTTTAAAAATATGGCTGGATTGCAAGGAATAACATGTCTGTAACAAAAACAAACTTCATCAGGCTAAATGCGCTGACCAGGATCCCTCACTATTTCAAATTTTAGCAAAGAATGAAGTACAAACAGTTAATATTGTATGCAGTAGTGATAACTTGTTATATTAGTAATCGCTCAGTTCCTAATAGTTCGTCATTCATTGCTTTATACGTAACCAGCAACATAATGCTAAAAACACACAATACGTTGCCGATGGTAATAAAGAGAAGGATCCTAATTATTACAAAAAGAAATAGAAACAGTAGCCTTTCAGAATCAAACAAGCAAACTCGGTTACTGTGTCACCTAGTCAAGCGGTCAAGGTTAGTTAAATCTGCCGATTGTTCAAAGCATAGCAAATTCCACACAATAAGCGACTCTAGCAGAGTGGGAAAAGCGAGTGTTGTTCATACATGCCAATATCTTTTTGAATTAAAAAGGATTTTTCCTATGAAACACACGACCGTATAAAGTAATCAGAGCAGGTTTTCGTTTTTTTTTTTTTAATACGTAAGTTATTATAAGTAGTGGTGGATTAAGCCCAACTGTACGCGCCGTAAAAATTAGAGTATCTTGTTTTATTTCTTTAGTACACGTAATATCCTGTATTTACGGACTCACCGTCTGTTGTTCGAACTTCCCTAATGAGAAGTCCGGATAAGCGAGCGCTTACAGATACCTCTATAGTTATAAAAAATATTGATCTGTATCTAGTGTAATTGTAAGATATCCATCTAGGGATACACAAAATATTATCTTACATCCTGCAAAATAAGGCGTGTTTATCAAAGTAAAATCCTATAAACCTTCAAACATAGTAAAATCCGTTTGAACAAAAATGAGACAGTTAATCAAATAATAACTTATATAAAGGAACTATACATTTGTCTCATAAAATCGTAACATTGTTCAAATGACCCAACAGAATTCTCCCACAACCGCAGTCGCACTTTGCACGCAAAATCTCGAGAAGCATGCACCCTCGAATGTCTTAGTGCGTGTAAGAAGACTTTGCTGGGAAATGAAATTTTAATCCTTCCCGACACTCTGAAATATAACGATTTCCGCGAACAAAGCCCTAAAAGTATACATATCGTGGATACGGAAGTTATAAATATCGCATTTTTTATTGTTGCTAATTTTTAATCACGCCCAACCAGTCGTGGATGGATCTCTCTGTTAATCTATCTAAAGTAATATCCGTAAAGTCATTCAAGCAGAGGTGATTCAGCAGAAATTTTTTTTTATCTTTTATCTGAATACCAGGAAGTTTCTCCACTAGCGAGTGATCTCTGGGAAAAAACGGATGTAATTTAACACAAAATACGGTCTAAGGACAAACATAAAGCTATATACGTACCTTCGTATAGACTCTCACTGAAATTTCAAAATAGAGGTAAATGACGCAGTTGAAAAATGTTAGTAATAGGAGCCATTAGGAAATCAAATAAGCCCATATAATTTTTCCCTCAAATGTCATGCCATAAAAGATCGGACGGTGGGCGTATCTGCGTAGATTCTGTCGCTTAAACAAGGAAACGACTCCCGATAGTTTCCAGTGCGATGTACCGACGACATCTTATCTCTGTTAGGTTAGAATAAATTTTTTTCACCAACTTGGACTTACTTAAAAGCTTTTACCAGATACCATTACCTAAGTGATTGTACCTCATACACCGTTTTCAGCACACTCAGGGGACATTATCAATTTTTACGTATTCCTCCGGCTTACGTTGCGCCCCAATTACAATATAGTGTTTGGAGACTTTTAGGGGATAACCTACATGCCTATATGGATGATCTTGTAATCTTTTCTAATACCTTAGAAGTACATTCACATAAACTAGAGCTAGTGCTACAGAGACAAAGACAAATAATCTCAGAGTAAAATATCTAAATGTGAGTTTTTAAAAACCGAACATGTTTATTTAGGTTTTATGTGTCTAGTCAAGGTCTTAAAGTAGTCCATGGTAAGGTGTCGGCTATTCATAACTTTCCGGTACTTATTAACGTAAAAGGGGATACAGCACTTTTGCGCTGTAGTGGGTATTACAATCGTATGCAAATATGTAACTCTTCAATCATGACAGCTCCTTTAACAGATCTTACGAAGAAGAGCGTAGATTGATTATGGTCTGAAAAGCATCAACAGGCGTTCGATATCTTAAAAACGGAATAATGCAGCTCACCTAACTTAAAAATCCCTGATTTAAATAAGGAATTTTTTTTATTGCAACAGACGCCTCAGACCAAGGGGTAAGAGGGATACTACTTCAGCAATATGATAAACAGTTCTTTCCTATAGCTTTTTATTCACGTAAACTAAAGCCCTCTGAAAGTAAATATGCAGTAATAGGCAAGGAAGGGCTAGGTATCTTTAACTCACTAGTACATTTTAAGTTCATAATCTATGGCTATCCTGATAAAGTCCTTACTGAACATGAGTCCTTTACCGAGTTTTTCAAAGGCTTTAATCACAGTCCAAAAGGAACTCTGTGACAAATGATCATTCAGGTCTTTGGAGCCAAGATAAGATATCTACCTGGGAAAGCAAATATCATAGCTGACGCAAATCCCGCAAATCCTGCACCATACTGCAAAGAACCATTAATTAGACTAAAAAATATAGAAACATCCGTGCCTATTGTTAAAACCGTATCTAAACAAGAAAATTCCTTAACCCAAGAGATCGCGAGCATTGAATATCTGGGTCGGAGCACAGAACTGTTACAAACTGAACAAAGCAAGTGTCAACAGCGATAAGCAAAACAATAAACACCAAACAATAAACACTTCGAAACGGAAACAGGGTCAGCGGCTAAGCAAAAAACAATAAACACTTCGAGCAGAAACCCTAAAGCAAAAGTATATTTAAAGTATGTGTATCAGAATAGTGTAATCAAATGTAATATTATATGAAGTCCCGTGACGAGGAAAACCCGAAGAACACAGCAGATGACTAACGACCAGGTAGTAGTAATAATCTCTTTCATACCAATCGTCATAAACTGGTTGCATTCCGTCATCCAGGGTTTCCTACTATGTCACAGAAAGCCAAATCACTGTTTTACTGGCCTACAATGCTTACTGATATAAAAAGCGCATAACTAATTGTAACACGTGTCATGAAAACAAGGGATACACTAGGATACCTGTCAGTTTAAGAGCCTATCCTGTGCCAAATCAATCCTTGAAAGAATATACGTAGAATTATTAACAGAATTACGAGTCTGACAGAGGGAATAAACACTTCTTAGTGTTAATAGTTCCTTGACACGTTATATAGAATTAATAGCACTAAAAACAACACCGCAATTGAGTGCGTTAGGAATATTTATGAGTGCTAAATCAGTAAACATGGAATTCAACACATAATAATCTGTGACTCGGGTGGTGTAAATCAATAACAATCTCCTTAACATGTTGTGTGAATTCCTTTCCATTAAGAAAACCAATAATATATTTTATCACCCAGAGTCATTCGGTTTGGTAGAATAACGGATAATTAAATAGGAAGTGTCAATGTCTTACGAGTTACAACTCGTGATATTGGATCCGAACTGGATTATAGCGGTTCTCGCGGTTTTAAATACCTTTATCATTTATATCTTGTATCTATAGAATTGATGCCGCAAGTAGCCTTATACGGTACGCCGCTAGAACACTTTTCCACATATTCAAGCCAACCATTAATTTATCAAATATATATATATAAATAAATAAATATAAAAAAATAAAATAAATATGGATACAAGTGGAGTCAATATAATACACTCCGTAAGAAGTCGGAAGGGTTACAAATTATAATAAAAAAGGAATCACGATAAAATCAATAAGCAAAATGTAACCATAGATTAATTAAATATCCAAATATATATGCGTATAGATTTGAACTCTAACTTAACGCTTTAGTAATGACAAATAAACTAAAAGTTCAAACGCATATCAAAACCTACTGACATATTGTCTGTCCCGGTGATTTATATTCGTAGTCAATGAAAAAAAATAATAATGATAATAATAAACAAATAAATAAATAAAATAAAATAAAAGAGATTTTAAAGTCAGGAAGTCTAGAAGTGAAAATGTTATCTATGGAATAATCCTATATGAATCTTATACAGGGCTAATAATATATATAGAATTTGTATGGAAACCTTTTTTCATTAGTTTGAATAAGGAATATTTAATTTAACATAATTACAATTATGCAGATTTCCAACATGAAACTAATATATTGTTCAATTTTGGTACTGTTTTTTTTCAGACATTCTTCTCATGTGGGTCGAGTATTAAAAAACAAAAAATTTATCCTAAAGTCGTATCTCTTACAGCAAGTAACGTAACTCTTAGCTGGCTGAGAGCAATCTCCTGCCAAGTGACGACGTCATCATTGCCGTATCAGCATTTGTTCCTTTTAACCTCAATAATCTGCTTACACAGGCTTCATCTCACGTGTGCGAAGCAGATTGACTGGAGAAAGGAATGCTTAGCCCGAACTTCTCATGGGCAAGGCAGACGTTAGGTACAAGTGTCTATCGGTATGCGCAATGCAACTTGCAATCATTTTAAAATTAATAATCAAAATAAGGAAATAGAATTTCTATAACAACAAAATGAATTAATTTTTTCTGAACCTCATAGAAATTTAGATTTAGAATTATCAAGATATGTATATATGAAATATTACTTGCAACATTAGCCTATTACAATTCAAGTAAAACATTCATGGGAAAATGTCACATTTTCTTGAAAAACCCAAAGTTTATTTAGAAATTAGTTACATAGTGGGTTTTTTTCGTTGCATCTCCTACCTATTAATAAAGTTTTTAAAATTAACCTCAGAGGATGCGCGCGAGAAAATTGAATATGAAACTTTTGTTAGGGCACATAGGATCAGATTTTATCACAACTTAATTTCAGTTAGCATAGAGAAATACAGAATCATGATTAATCTTCTCTTGACTCTTATGTTGCCTGGCAATCTTACAAATAGCTCCGTTTCACACTTCTTTGTCTAGTAACTTACTACCAGTAATATCGAATTTTCTTTGGGATTCGTATTGAATATCTGTTTATTTTTTATAATTATGGATATTTTTACAGTCCTCATAGACCTGGATAGGTTCACTCATTGTTAATGCCATGGATAAAAAAGTTTGTACAGCGGACTCTTTTGAATTCCAAAATATCAGTGAATTCATGTGGGTTAAGTCTGGTCTAAATGGCTCTCTCCCCTCCCGTATTTGGATGTTGTCTGAATTTACTTTGCCCTTGTGACAAGTATAATTTAACTTGCAGGCTGATTAATGGAACCTGGTTACAGTATCCTGCAGTACGAGAGTTTCACATCGCAACTTCAAAAAATCGTTCGTCGCAGCGGACGACTACAGTCAAGTAACAACCGCCTACAATGTGAAAGGAATTTCATGGACTTCTTCGACCGACACCGTATCTCGTCGTTAATCTCGTTTTCATGCGGAATGCTCCGGCGGCTGTCGGATTCGACTACGAAAGGGACATACTTCCGACAAATTACGACCCGAAGGATATTCAACTCTACTGTGCTGGCGAAGGACTCGTGCTAAGGATGATTTTATTCATCGTGAACGTAATCGTGTAGCTTAGGATGCAGAGAATAAGTATGAGCGCAAAATAGAACGTTGGACCCGCCCAGGCAAATTTTCCCCTTGTTTTAACCCTGTGAAATCGGCCGTTTCATTTGGCTATTAGGTGGTTGTCTGGAACTGTGTAATGGACGAAAAGTTGTTCGAACGCTAGTTAAAAGTGAAGTAGTATAACCTCGGTCATGTATCCTATATATATAAAGTATCATGTATCCTATATATAATTGATCATAAATAACAGAGTCGAAATATATCTTTGCGTGTAAGCAATAGGAATCTCTTATATAAATGATCATAAATAACAGAATCTAAATATGTCTTTGCGTGTACGCAATAGGAATCTAATATATAAATGATCATACATAACAGAATCTAAATATATCTTTGCGTGTACGCAATAGGAATCTATTTAAAGTGCACATATATTAATCATAATTATATGAATCCATATACATATGTATAAACAAATCAGGTAGCCTATAATCAATCAGTTACCTTTTATCTTAACAATATCCGCAGATATATAACAGTTAGCATAAAAATCAACGAATCAATCAGCATAAACATTAATAATTTTATCAATTCATATATGAAATTTTTTATCAATTAAAATATGATTTTTATCATGTTAATCTTCATTCTATGCAATTATCAGAGTACATTAGTATTTTCTGTAGCATATGTATCTTAATGAGATGAAGTGAAAAACTGTATCATTATATATCACGTGATCACTATTATTTACCAATATCATTGTTTTATATTTTATTACTTGAATCAATTCATGTACACCATGAATTTTTATTTACTAATATATATATATATATATATATATATATATATATATAATATATATATATATATATATATTATATTATATAGATATACATATATATTATATATATATTATATTATATATACTATATATAAATTATATAATATATATATCATATATAGACTATATATATTATATATCTATATATATAGATAATATATATATATATATAGATATGTATAGATATAGATATATATAACATATATATATATATATATATATATAAATAATATATATATATATATATATAATATATAATTATATATATATAATATATATATCCACATAGTGTCTGTATCACACTCCTATAAGTCAAATGCAAGTCAAGTTTGAGTAATATTCAGTAGTTGGTTTTGGTAGCTGACCGAGCTGATGTAAGTGTTTACATAATAATAATATTGGAATGTTAGTCCTATATATAAAAGATTGCTTGCAGGAATGTGATCAGACTAGAGACGCTAAAGATGACGTATACAATAAGTATGTAGGCTAAGATAACATGCCGTCACCTGTAGTCATTCAATTGTTTATAAACATTAGTCCAAGCTCCCTGCTTGAGACAACTACCCCGACCTATAATTCAAACGGCCTACGTGATCTCAAGCGTGTCTCATTTTGATTGTGTGTTCGTATGAAACTATGTCATTTGTATGTATGTTCATATGTTCGAACTACTGTCTGTTCCTTCATAACTTGTAACAGAGATGGTAGACAGGCAGAACAGAGTTAGCTATCGTCATTAGAAGACCTGTACCTCTTTACCTAAGCTTTATCATGTAGAGGAATAGGATTAGCCATCATCATTGGCAGAAGCGATCAAGCTATCGTTATTAGAAGACTTGTACAATCATATCTGATCTTCAGCATGTAAAACTTCAGAAGAATACATATATTTTTATATTTCGTGTTTTCTACAAGAACCTCCTCACCATGAGTTTAACACATCGTCGTAATAACTAACAAGATAATACCGACTTCGTAAGTGATCTATAAACCCCCAGACACTCCATTGAAGATGGAAGTGCAATACCAACCGACTTAGCGTAAGATTATCGCTAGTCTAACATTACCTCATAGGGCGCCTTATCATACAAGGCACAAGCCCTAATAGAATTAGGTCTTATGGCACCACAATCTGTGTTTTGTCCCCTTATCCTCACTACACCTTAACTAATATTTAACTCTCCTCTCCAGTAAATTACCCTCTAATTCCAGACCTGCATAAGGCAACTTATAAACTTTTCTCACTAATTAACCCATCAGAAATTACTTGTGTCTGCTAAAACCTTATCATCATCTTGTGCCTCCTCCACTAAACTAATATCCCAATCTACACACTCCAATTTACAGTAAACACATCCTCACCCTTTATGTCCACATTCCTACTAAGGGCATCTTGTTCCCACGTTCTGTTTACACTAAATGTATTTAGTCTTATCATCAAAATCCATAGTTGTCAGAAATCACATAATCCTCTTAGAAGAAAAATCTGGATTATTAAAAAGGTCCAACAATAGCTTATGATCCATAAGGACTTCCACTTTATTCCCCATCAACAATATATTAGAATAAACCAAACTAGACACCAAAGTGAATACCTCTTTATCCACAATAACCATTAACATTTTATTACTCCCCATTGTTTTAAACTTCCCACTGAAAAATGGTAGAAGATGTAATTATCCCTATCAATTTCTACATTTAGCAAGCACCTACCCCCTAATGACTGGCATCCGTCACTTATGTGAAAGGTAAAGAAAGATTTAAGAACTTCAAAACTGGAGGACTCATTAAAGCTTCTTTGACTTTCTGAGAGGATATCTGCTGACCCTCTCCCCAAGAAAACGTACATTATCCCTTAATACATTCGTTAAAAGGTTCCGAAACGTATAAAACCCGTTCACAGCTTCCATTTACGAAGGGGACCTGTTTCTAATTCTTCTGAGTAAGAAAATCTAGTATAATGGCATTGATTTTGTCGTCATTTACTCGAACACCTTTTAAATGTTCATGTTCTAGATTATAAAGTAATCTCCTCCAGGAAGTCCTACATACTACTATGAGATTCAGGGCCTCTGTAACACGGTTTTTTCGCAATAACTTTTTATCTATGCATTTCATAAATATATCGCTTATTCAGAATACATATTATATCAACACATAAATTTTGAGTGTATTCCGCACTACGTAGGTTGAATAAATTTGGTACTTATAATGTAAAAGTGACCATTTTTGAAGACGGGCCAACTTACTCAGAGAAAAGGTTTCTAACGCACTCGTTAAGTAACTTATGACAGCATTTCTTCCCTTTTTCTCGATGGATGATTGGCTATACGTAACGAAGGCCAAAACCTCTGGCAACAATGACATACAAATTTAAATACAAGCAAAGCAGTACACCTTTATGAACTCTGGAACCTCTCCACTGATAATTGTCATAATGAACAAACCAACAAAATATGTTAATAAATACAAAAACACTTCGATTATTAGTCTAACTCCCAAAATAAGTTTCCAAAGAAATTACACTCTACTTTATAGGTCACAATCAGATTGACAAGATGTAGGGAATAGTTGGTAATTATCAAAAACATAGTAGACAAGCTTGATTTGATAACTGCTATATCCAATGTCAAGCAATTTTTATTTATTGGCTATCTACCTATTTACTGAAAAAAAATAGCCGGTACCGTATATTGGCTTAAACCTTCACCAATAATTATCGTCAGAATGGTGACTTCATGAGGCTCCACCCACTTTCGCCTCGTTATAATTCAGGATAACACTGAAGGCTACCAGCATTGTTGGCTGATTAGAAAATTTAACTTCTGGCTTTAAAAACTAATTTCTCGAGTAGTTGTAAGAAGTGCTAAATGATCCTCAAGGATCCCAGCAGTTGGCCTAAACGTTTAATTCATGTATATTACTGCTATACTGTTGCGGCACTACTGCTACAGTAGTATTACTACGCTAGCACTGATACCCCACCCACATCTATGTATCGTTCCGCCATTCATAAAGTCTCGCCTCGTTATAATTCAGGATAACACTGAAGGCTACCATGGGCATTGTTGGATTAGAAAATTTAACGTCTGGCTTTAAAAACTAATTTCTCGAGTAGTTGTAAGAAGTGCTAAATGATCCTCAAGGATCCCAGCAGTTGGCCTAAACGTTTAATTCATGTATATTACTGCTATACTGTTGCGGCACTACTGCTACAGTAGTATTACTACGCTAGCACCGATACCCCACCCACATCTATGTATCGTTCCGCCATTCATAAAGTCTTTGGGTTTCAGAGCCGATGGAATTTCTGTCTGGTGGATGGGCGGGGCAACATTTAGTCAAAAGGTGTTTGTTTACCTTGCTTACGTAATGTATGTTTTTCGACTCTTGGCTCATAATCATTGGCTATGGCGTCGGCTAGATCATTTTGACTCTATAAAAATTAAAACTATCGGGTTTAGGTTATTAATAATGTTGACAAAATTTGTGTGTGGTTGTAAAATATACATATGTCTACTTTCAGCTACATCCGATGCTTTGACAAGGAGCAAAGTCCAAAAAAACGTGTTACAGAGACCCTGAATCTAATAGTAGATTAACTTTCAGACCTGCCATTCTAAGACTCTTGAAGACTTTCCTAAGCACCTCTTAATGTTCCTCATTAGAATCTGTAGAAATCAAAATATCGTCCTTGTTAAAAAAAATATATATATTTCCCCAACATCCCACACAAAACAGTATTCACTAGCCTCGTAAATGTCGTTGGACTACCAGACACATCAAAATGTATACATGTAAATTCATAATGTCCCTTCGGAATGAAAAGATGTCAATCTTCCACTCTCCTTACTAAATGGCACTTACAAAAACTCTTGCTTGAGGTCAATTGGCAAACAAATATTTTCCCCTCCAATATCCACAATTAAATCTAGCAGACATGCCACCGGATACTTATCTGGCATGGTCTTCTCATTTAATTTTCTAAAATCCACACATTCAGTCAGAACCTCATTTAACCCCTCTATATACTCTTTATAGTCTACCTCATCCAAATGATTCCTAAAAATCTCTCTTCAAGGTCCACAATATGTGTTCCACTGATATCTCCTAACTGAGTTATTGTAGTTTATAGTCCCAGCCATATAACCCCTTTATTTGATACCTTATGTTCACTCAATACCACAATGGTCCCGTGGCATATATAAATATTAAAAGTTCTGGCAGGAAAAGATGAAATGAAAGATTGTAGGCCCTGAGCTTTGGTCTTTATTTCAAGACCTGGTCACAGTAACAGAGTGGAAAAAGTACAATAAAGTAACATTACATTTGTCTGGTAAAAAAAAATACATTTTACTAGCAATTGGATAGTTGCCCTTGTTTATGTAGTATGCATTTTTCCAAGAAGAATATAATGTTTCAGTATTGTACTTGCTCCTCTCTGTTACTATGATCAGGTCTTGAATCACAGCTTTAAGCTTCTCACTACCTTCCACGACACAAACTTGTTTGTCCACTTTTATATCTCTCACATTAACTTTCACCTGACCAACTATATCTGGTTCTAAAATAATACCCTCTGCCAAAACATCCTTATATATATCCTCTTGCCCTCATCATTACATTCACTGTCTCCTCGTAATTAATTACCTCCCACAGTTTCCTCGTTATGCCCATTTACAGATTATCCCCCTCAATTTCCTCAGCACCCACATACGAGTTAAAACTCCCATGTTCCACAATTGTCATACCTCCTTCACCAGGGTATATAGAATCTTATTCCTTCTACATAGAGGCTATCCAAGTAAAATTCTTTTTCCCAAGGCAGCTACCCTTATCACCAAAATTGGTCCCTTTATCAAGTGGTTTCCCAGCAAAAGCAAATATCCGCTGACCCACAACACCCAGTTTATGAGCAGGAACATCACACTTTTTCCTCTGAATGTTCTATCCGGTACTGAGAAAACACCGACCAATAAAAATCATTGTTTATTAAACTGACTGATGCACCCTTATCTACAACAATCAAAACACTTGACTCCTCTATGGCTCCCTTCACCACCAGCTTTGGCTCTGCTATATTTTCCAAAAGCCCTATATGTCATGAACAATCTACCCTTTCCCCTTTGGGTGTTCAGCCTTTCCAAAATCCTGCCTCTTTCTAGAAGCCCTTCAACATCCCCCCTGAGAAGTTTCCATACAGCTATTATCAAAATTCTGAGTTACTCTTTTCGAACAACGAACAAAACCGCCAAGAATGCTCCGAACTCTTACACCCACCATAGTATCTAACTTGGCAAAACTACTTTGTGTGCAATTGAAGCGCCAAAACTGTGACATTTGATCTGTTGAACCCCTATACAATAGGATCTTTTGATCACCCATCGTGGCTTTCGGCATCCCACTGCAAAATGTGCTATCTGCCATCGAATTTCTCAGCACTTGCTTTCTAATCTGGACAAAAACTGGTTACAATAGCCTCCGGCACCTCATTCAGAAGCGATGAGAAACGCAATGTCATCGCCATATATGCAACTTGAACCTCTTAATTTTACTATAAAGTTCCCTGCAGCATCAAATAATTCTTAGCCAAAACCTACCATGGAGCTCTGTCCCTTCCCAAACTTATCAAATGCCCTGCAATCCAGAACCAAATTGCAGCACTCATCTGCTCTATACGAGGTTCGTAGAAATTTCTGTAACCGATTCCAAGTCCGGCATTTTTTAAACTGAAAGCTATGACAGCGCTGGCCGAAATCCCCAGTGTCCAAACCAGGAAACCCTTGGCTTCATTAAACGACTCCACATCATTTGTGATTTCTTTTAAGTAAAATTATTTTGCACGCCATAAATAAACATTTCAACTGGCTGACACAAGAATTCGCTCCGGTCATTTTCGATAATTTCCCCTTTCTAGTTTCTACGTGAATGATACCTGTTCCACACCTTGTGAAAAAATAACTCTCCCCGACCATAAACACGCATGCTAATTGCTAAAGCTTGGCAAAAAAATGCCCCTTTAACCCAATATTATTCACAAACTCTACAGGAGTAAATCACTTCTAATGCTACGTGTGACAGCGTCATATGTGAGTCAAGGTTAAACCCCCAGAAAGGAAAGCAAGAGGAGAGAGAGAGAGAGAGAGAGAGAGAGAGAGAAGAGAGAGAGAGAGAGAGAAAAGTAAAATTCCCCCTCCAATATGCTAACTAACACAAATAACCGCACCCGTCCTGTAACAAAGAGCAGGCCACACCTACTCCTATCCTCACCCAAGGATTCCACAATTCCCTAAATCCCACACACACATAAGGAAATTATATTACAAAGGAAGTTTTGATCAATCACAAATTATGAGGGGAATAAATACACACACACACATGAAAACTTGATTCCCGCATCTAGTGTCTCAGCAAGTGTCTCGGGAAGTTACACCCACACTTCTATTGGAAATACAGAAATATATAATTACGTCTATGAACACAGCATAGACACCCGAGACCCGTTAGTCCCTCCCCTCTAAACCACTCACTAACCAAGATTGACTGGTGTCAACACGACGACAAAAACGTATACTCAACTCACAGCCACCACCATTCATACATCTTTCTTGCGTGGATTCAAATCCAAAATTATCTATTTTTACCATCGCTGACGATTTTTTTTATTTTTTGGAAGAACACCCCATACAATCCTGCTTTTACTTACCTTAGGAAATATACCTTACATTGGTAGCTGAATGAAAAGAGCATCTTACCCCTCCGGGATATCGCCCTCTCTCTCTCTCTCTCTTTCTGACACAATCCTACATCTAACTAAGTATGCTTAAATTAAACCTGAGATAAAAAAAAAAAAAAAGTTTATTTTACAAAACGAACTAACATAAACAAGTTATTCAGAGTAATCACTCATATTGAAGAAAATTATTAAAATACAAGTAAATAAACACCTACCCCAAAAAGTTACAGCATTTAAACACTAACAGGACAATCTCCCGTCTCTACACTGCCACTACAAATTCCCCAAATTTATAATCCATTGTACCAGTCTCAATTGGATATGTTCCCAAAACAGCCAAATTCTAATAAGTTCATACATGTGTCCGTAATAATTGTCCTACATGGCACACGTGTCACTCATGCCCATAGTTGTGAAACATCTGCAGAAAGATAAATGACACAAAACAAAAATCAGAAATAGGGTGATCAATTTGTGTATATATATATATATATATATATATATATATAATATATATATATATATATATATATATATATACACAAATTGGTCACCCTATTTCTGATTTTTGTTTTGTGTCATTTATCTTTCTGCAGATGTTTCACAACTATGGGCATGAGTGACACGTGTGCCATGTAGGACAATTATTACGGACACATGTATGAACTTATTAGAATTTGGCTGTTTTGGGAACATATCCAATTGATATGTTCCCAAAACAAGGAGGGAACAAGCAGTTCATATATATATATATATATATATATATATATATATATATATATATATATATATATATATATATATATTATATATATATATAACTGCTGTTCCCTCCTTGAAAAGGTATCTAAGTGACTTACTGGCACCCTTAATTAATACTATATATATATATATATATATATATATATATATATATATATATATATATATATATATATATATATATATATATATATATATATATATATATGTATTAAGGGTGCCAGTAAGTCACTTAGATACCTTTTCAAGGAGGGAACAAGCAGTTCATATATATATATATATATATATATATATATATATATATATATATATATATATATATATATATATATATGAACTGCTTGTTCCCTCCTTGAAAAGGTATTTTAGTGACTTACTGGCACCCTTAATACAAACAAAAATCCACAGCTGAGACAGATGTTACTGAAAAGGAGGAATTTACATAAACTCTGGACTCTGGTTTAAATGAACTATATTTACATTTAAATTACGGAGGTCCAGAAATTACTGGAAGGTGGTTTATTGCAGGTCCACCAGAAATGCGTGGCTGGGAAATGACCCATACCCCAGAGATATGAATTTGCGAAAAGCAGGTTATTTTAATGCAAGCACCGTTTTTAAGGGTTCCCAATATTTCTCCCACAATCAGGCATGGTTTTTGTCTGCAATGAGATTGCATGCCAGAATCAGTACTAAGGCGAGGGACACATGGTGAATGTTACACACTAGTTGCTCTTAGCATTGCATATTAAAGTTAACTCAAGGGGGCATTAATGACCTAGGGGTTATACAGGAAGGAACACTACGTTGTTTGAATCAACTAATAGGATGTATAATATCATTACTAACATCACAAGGGGAATTAATCACATCATTGAACCAAAATTAGGGAGTTAGA
This sequence comes from Macrobrachium nipponense, assembly GCF_015104395.2. Classification (NCBI taxonomy): domain Eukaryota; kingdom Metazoa; phylum Arthropoda; class Malacostraca; order Decapoda; family Palaemonidae; genus Macrobrachium; species Macrobrachium nipponense. The sequence goes on along the minus strand of NC_061087.1, from coordinate 68,100,650 downwards.
ACCTAAACAAAGAGGGTGGGGTGGGGCGGGGAAAGTCGCCTTGGGAGAATGAAAAGTAATATAGGCAAGAGGCAAAAATGATTCACTGACTGCACTAGAAATTACTCTAACATACCTGGAAAACCTGGGGTTTGTTGCTTTCTCATCTGCTGATATTTCTGTGCACTATGGACGGTATAAGTATACTTGTGGGATCCCCAGGGGAAGCAGGGGAGAAAAAATAGGGGGGAGAGTGTAATTCTGCAGGTGAGAGTTGTCTGGCCTCTGAGAAAGTTCTGAGAGCTTCTGAGAGCGATCTGCTGTGGGCTCGGTGTGCTCCTCCCCTTTCAGGACACCTGGGGAGATTAACTCTAGGCAGTCAATGGGAGTAGAGATGATTTAGGGAGAATGGAGCTTTTCAGTTCTGAGGGGCAACTCAAAAATGTGTGCAATTATTCATAGAGGGATATTACTTTTCCTTGATTCTGTTTTAAAATCCTGAATACCTTCCATTCTAGAGGACATTTCAACCCCAGACAGGTTGGAATGAACAAGACAAGCTAGAAACAAGAACAAATGACAAATATAAATTATTCAGCCTTCCTTACTCCCTTGAGTGAAATTATAACATAAAATAAATTAAAACTCTGCAACTGTAATTAGATATTTACTTGGCAGGCAGAGAATTCAAAATAATCTAATTCATGAAAAGTAATGAACAAAGTGTGACGTGGGTAAAGAGATTAAAAACTAACAATTTATTATTGCACAACAAAACAAAGAGAAAGAAAGTCAAATTTTATTACTCTTAAAATATAACATCACACTGGGAAGGACTGTTACAATGAATAACAAACAATTATTATATAAATTAAATTAACCTGTAGGGTTAATAATATTCTTAATTCTAATATGTATGACACTATCAGCTTATTGTTTAAGGCAACACATGCTATTAGTTTGCCCCGATGGGGTGATATGACGCATTTATAGGAGTGCTAATAGCCCTACGATTTCGTTAAGTGACTTTGTCTCGTGCCATGAAGACGATACTTAACAGTATTAATTTCATTATAGGGAACATTAGTGTAAATTAACAGAGATAGAATACTAAAGTAATTCTCTGTACAGGGGAAATAAAAACACAAATTATAAGTCTCACCAGAGACATTGGCAATTTCACAAAACATAGAGAATAGGAGGGAACATTGAATCAACAATTAAATCAAAACAATGTATAAATGTGCCAGGCTTTGAAAATATATTTAAAGTTATAGAAATTTTTGTTAGCTAAATTTTTTACCAGTCGAATGGAATGCTAGGTGCCTAGAATAGGGCACTGTGCCGATTGTGGCACTTTTATAATAGTAGTTCCTAACAAATTACTAATTTATAAGGCCATAAATCGTGGCAGGTGGGTCTCTGCCTAAATGGAGCATACAATGGAAATAAATGCCTTAAGGCGATGATGAAGACGAAAGGAAATTATGTAAGAGAAGATATAGACAGTACAAAAATAGAAAGTTACAAAAGTATTGGAAACAAGTAACAATAGCAGAATTGGCACTCTCCTGTGGATGGAGAGGGTCAGAATTCTCTATAAGACGGGGGCACTCTGACAGGCACTAGAGGGTAGAGAGACTATTGCCTCTTGTAAGGTTTCTGAAAACCCAGACGCCCTTTTCCCTTCCTCCTTCGACCTCTCCGAGGTCGGTTTGATGATGCGGTAGGGGGCCTTGAAAGACTCATGCCCTTTGAAGATGACGGAGGGGCATTGGCTCTGGCTTCTGCGACAACTGCAGCACTGACACTCATCCCTATGCCTAATGCTGCGTGGCTCAGTTCCCTGAGTTCTTTGGCTGGATAGGATTCGGCCAAGTCATTACTCCAGGACCGGTAAGCTGCAGATGGAGGGGGAGTGGAGGAGTTAAAAGTATTCAGGATAGGCTTAAAAGTTGGGATGGCCGACTACAGGGAGGTTCGCCAAACCGCACCACTGGTGGAGTGTCCGCTATGGTCATGGGTGTCCTGGAGGATTCCTATTGGAATTGGCTCTTCCTCAACTGCCGGCATGGGTAGTGGGGCGAAGCCATCGAAGGGAAAGTGACTAGAGCTCAACTTCTATTCTAGCTGTAAAGGACCTTTGTACACTGTTTATTTGTGCAATATCCTTTTTGGTAGTGTGGGTACCATATCATATTGCAATATTCAAGTGGACTAAGTACATATGTTTTATATAGCTTAATCATGTGTTCCCATTTTTGCTTTAGTATTGCTATTTAATCATTGCATAACAGATTCCTATTTATCATCACACCAAGGTCTTTAACTGCTTCCTTATTTGTGATTGTCTCATTATTAGATCTTCTGTATGTATATAGTATTAATTCTTTATCACTATAATTTATTTATTCAAATTTATCAGAGTTAAATACCATCCTATTTACTCTGAGCACTCATATATTTTGCTTAGGTCTCTGTGTAGCAAGTTCCTACGTTTGTCACCAGTAATTTCTCTACTTATTCTTGCGTGATAGGCAAAACTTCTCACTACCGAGTCCTTAACATTACTACCTATGCCTGCAATCATAATTAGAAACAGTAATACAGCTAACACCGTACCTTGTGACACACCGGATATTACCTTATCTTCATCCAATTTCTCACTGTTTGCAATCACTATCTGTTTTGTGTTTTGCAAAAATTATATTATCCATCTTCCTACTTTGTCCACAATATTATGTTTTCTAATTTTCTTCGCTAATATATTATGGTCTACCTTGTCAAAAGATTTTTGCAAAGTCTAGGTAACCACATCTGTATCTGTTTTGTTTATCATATGTTTATATATGTTCTCATGGTGAACTAACAGTTGGGTTTGTGTACTTTTACCGGGTACAAAACCATGTTGTCCTATATTAAATTTTTTTTTTCTGATTAAGTATTTCATTATATTTTTCTTCATTGCCCTCTCGTACACTTTCATAATATGTGATGTTAGACTCATAGGCCTATAATTACTTGCCTCTAATCTTGATCCGCTTCTTTAACATAATTCACCTCATTCACAAATACTAGGACTAAAATACTATCATTTCTTGTTGGCAGGTTATTTATTTCGAGAATGTTATGTTCTAGCAGCATATCTAATAGCTTTTAACATTGCCTTTTATCTTCTATGCTACCATTACTCTTTTTTTTTATATGTACAACCACAATCTCCTATTCGTTCTTTCCAATCTACGAAAGGAAAATTGAAGTCTCTGGATAGGAGTATAGTCCAGTCTTTGTGATTTCTACATATATTATGCTATTTTTCTATTATTATGTCAAACACTTTAGTATGTTGGGGTCTGTATGTTATGATGTTCACTAATTTTTCAGATTCAAATTCTACCGCTATTAATTCACATTCTGTGTTACTATATTTCACATAGATTTTTCCTTGATTTATATCTCTCCCATATTTCACAGTTCCCCCTTGATTACTATTTTTTCTATCTGATCTATAAGTTTGGAACCCTTTTTCTTTTTGACTTATCGAAACTAAACCTTGCATATTGGGTGTTATCCCCCATTATCTAATCTGGGTAATAATGCTTTTCCCATGTCTCTCTCCTGTTTTGATATGTTGTTCTTTTTCTATTTCCAGATATTCGGACATTAAAAAATCCAAATTTTCAAATATATTTGATCTTTCATCTTTATATTAATTGAGACGATTTACACCTGGCCTTACCAAGGCCACGTTAGGGGAATTTAGGGAGAGGCTTGAGATGGAAAAACCAACATGTGGCCTTAAATAGCTGCCCTTTTTGTAAAGCAATAGGTCCCTGCCCTTATTATTTCTCTCTACACAGACTGAAAGCACTGACCGTTGACTTCGCTTGTCGCTAATTCTAACATTAAATGAATTTAAGCTAACGTTTTGCTTTTCTATTTTCGTGTAACTTATTTACTCTTTTTTTTTTTTTTCTTAAACGGGGGCACATGGCCTGGGATTTCTCCAGGAACACCCTTCATGTTCAAGGATTTTTAATTCTCCCTATCCTGTTTAGACCTGCGAGGAAGAGAGAGAGAGAGAGAGAGAGAGAGAGAGAGAGAGAGAGAGAGAGAGAGAGAGAGAGTCTAGACAACAATAAACAGCGCAGATTCTTTTGTAAAAACCTAGCTTTAGAATCTGTTCACGACACGGGATACATCTATTTACATTGAAATATGGCGCTGGTATTTATTACGCTCCCTAAATACCTATATGTGCTTCAAGAAATAGCACATTAACAAAAAATATAAGGTTAAAACTTTACTATATCTAAGTTATCGGTATGCATGTGGTCCTAACATCTTCCTATATCTATTCTTAATGGCAGTCAGATTTTATTCACCAGTGATCATACTCGGTTTTTTCCCATCTATCCACCCACCTGTGGTGCTCGCGCATGGTAACACTGTGTCCCGGGCCTTAAATAGCTACGCTATGTCTAAGTTTTAGGTAAATAAAAGGATATCTGGGTGTACATTTGTAATTGGAAAATGTTTTAATAATTTACTGTATGCGAATTAGTGTTAATATTCAAAACAGGATAGTGTTATTATTGTTGAATGTAAGCTACTGTTTCAGGGTGGCAAATGGAACAGCCAGACTCAGTGTCTGGAAAATTGCTTCTCTCGCTGTTCACTATGGCAATAATAATGTATTGACTTTATAACAGTGAGAGAAACAATTTTCCCGCCACTGTATCTGTCTGATCCATTCACCACCCCAAAAAGGCAGCTTGCATTCAACAATAATAAAAATATCCTATTTCGAATATTAACTGTGTAATTTGCATACAGTAAATTATTAAACACTTTTCAGCTGCAAATACATATCCTTTTGTTCACCTATAAATTACACATAGCATAACTATTTAAAGTCCAAGATGCAGTGTTACATGTGTAAGCACCACAGGCAAGAGGACAGATGGAAAAAAATAAAATACAGACTCCCTAGTCCTACATCAATAACCAAAAAATAAATAAAGAATTTACTCCTTACCTGTTGTGGAGATTTTTTGGGAAACCTTGCCTTGCCCTTGCTCGAAAATATTAAAAAGAATTTATATTTGTTTCTGTTCCAGTGAAATTTAGCCATTTTGTAAAGAACTGGTCATTCCCTCCTTGAAAATGCATTTAAGTGACATACTGGCACTCTTCAAATGGCCTTGCCTGATGGGACGAGAGTTAATACAAACAAAAATCTTCATCTGCGGCGGACGTTCCTGAAAAAGAGGAATTTACATAAACTCTGGAATCTAGTTTAAACTGATGTATATTTACATTTAAATTACATGTAGGTCCAGAAATTATTGGAAGGTGGTTGATTGCAGGTACATGGGAAACATGTGGCTGGGAAATGACCCTGACCCCAGAGATATGAATTTGAGCAAAGCAGGATATTTAAATGCAAGCACCATTTCTAAGGGTTCTCAATATTTCTCCCACAATCAGGCACTGTATTAGTCTGCAAACAGATTACATTCCAGTATGAGTACATGGGGAACATTGGACACTACTTGATCTTAGCATTGCATATTAAAGCTCAGTCAAGGGGGCATAAAATGATTGGGAGCTCATACTGGAAAGAATACTGCATTGCTTGAATTAACTAGGGGGATGTTTAATATCATTACTAACATCACAAGGGGAATTAATCACAGCATTGAACCAGAATTAGGAAGTGAGAAGCTGAACAAAGAGGGGGGAAAGTCACTTGGGAGAATGAAATGAAATATAGACAAGAGGCAAAAACCATTCACTGACTGCACTAGAAATTACTCTCACAGTACCTGGAAATCCTGGGTTTTGTTGTCTTCTCATCTGCTGATATTTCTGTGCACTATGGACAGTATTAGAACACTTGTGGGATCCCCAGAGGAAGCAAGTGAGCAAATAAAGGGGGGAGAGTGGTGTTTTGCAGGTGAGAGGAATATGACCTATGAGAATTAACTCTAGGCGACCAATGGGAGTAGAGGTAATTTAGGGAGAATGAATGCTTTCAGTTCAGAGGGGCAACTCAAAAATGCATGCAATTATTTATAGGGGGATATTACTTTTCCTTGGTTCTCTAAACTATATATATATATATATATATATATATATATATATATATATATATATATATATATATATATATATATATGTGTGTGTGTGTGTGTGTGTGTGTGTGTGTGTGTGTGTATGTATGTATATTGTAATATTTTTCAAACAAAAATAAGCCATGCTAATCATGACATATGGGATGGTCCTAAGTCGAGGTGCAATCATAAACTGTATAAAAAGCCATAACAATATTTATTTATACATGAAATCACAATTCACCGGATAACACTCTCAAAGCATTTGGAAAATAAACATTAACAGACGAATTGACTTTCAAATCCCTTCCAATTAAACCCTTCGTGGGTAAAGGTTGGAGAGGACCTCTACTCCTGAAGCTGAAAATAAAATCAAAAGCCATATATGAACAATAATGTACATACATTTAACACAACACTAATTTTCAATGACTGGCTATAACAAATGAACTATGTGCAATAATATAAATGGCTTCAAAACACTATATTTTTGAAATAACATAAAATAAACAAGTACAAAGACCACCCTCACCTCCACCCTGTGCGAGTCTCAGCCGTGAACTAAGGCAGCGGCTACGAAAAGAAAGATAACGAATGGGGAGATGACGAAAAATGAACATATGTTAAACTATTATTGGAACATCTTAATTTGAAATAAGAATGTAAATTTTTACATTCTTCCGCCCCAAGATCATTTTCAAAGAAAATTATGGAATCTATGTAGGATTGCAGGACAATGCATCAGCTAGAACGTTGGCAGATCCTTTGATATAAGATATTTGAAACTGGTAATCCTGAAGAAGTAGACTCCAGCGCATCAGTCTTGCATTATGAGCTTTGATATTTCTCAGGTAAGTCAAAGGACAGTGGTCCGTCTCTAGAAAGAACGATCTTCCATACAAGTACTGTTGGAACTTTCCCACAACCCAAACAATCGCTAAGGTTTCATTTTCAATAACTGAGTACTTAACTTCGGATGGTTGCAACTTGCGACTGGCATAAGCAATAGGAAATGGCATACCTTCAGAATCGTATTGTAACAGTGCACCTCATGATCACTTGCATCTGTTCTCAGACCAAATGGCTTACTAAGGTCTGACAACCGCAAAATAGGTGCAAGAGTTAACTTCTCCTTTAACATTTCAAATGTCTCTCTCGCCTTAGAATTCCAGCTGATTATGTCAGGTTGATTTTTCTTTAAACAATCAGACAGAGGGGCAGAAATACTTCGAAATTGTGGAATAAATCTCCTATAGAAGGAAACAGACCCTAAAAATTATCGTAATTGCCGTTTCTTACTTGGAAAAGGCATATCCACAATTGCCTGTACCTTATCTGGTAATGGCTGCAGAGAATTCCTATCAATCTGGTAGCCAAATAGTGAATTACCTTGTAACCAAAACGACACTTTGAGGGACCACAAGTTAAGTTCCAACTGCGAAGTCTGTCAAACACTTTCTCGAGGGTCACCAAGTGTTCAAGCTAGAGTGAACAAAAATGTTTTCAAAATAAAAATTAACTTGATCTAAATTTTTCAACACTTGGTGCATCAGACGGTTATATGTATTACAGGCAGTACTTAATCCAAATGGCATTCTTTTGAATTGAAATAGCCCCCTATTAGTACTAAATGCAGTATATTTCTGGCAAGATTCTTCCATTGGAACCTGTTAAATAAGCTTTTGCCAGATCAATTTCAGACAAATATTTGCAATTTGAAAATTTGTCTAAATTTTCATCGATAGTAGAAATAGGTTCACAATCAAACACTGTTGCAGCATTCAACTACCTAAAATCAATACACATCCGATAACTGGCATCAGAATTTTTTACAAGCACAACAGGTGAGGAATAGTTAGATACAGATGCTTCAATTATATCAAGCTCTAACAATTTGTCACTTGATTGTTAAATACCTCTCTTAGGTGATAATGAATGGAGTAAGGCTTTCCCTTGACAGGCTCAGTGGTAGTTAACTGTATTGAATGACTAAGTTTGTAACACAACCATGTATATCACTAAGAACATCCTTATAGCTGTGTAACAATGTTGATAACTCTGCATTTTGTTCTGTAGTTAGAGAGGGATTCACATCAGGCTCAGTCTTAGACTCTGTATCTAACCCTGCACTAAATCCAAAGGTCCCATTAAAACATTCTGTCAAAAGGAGTAACCTCATCGAATACTTGCAAATTATTAATAGTAGCCCTACAGTAATACTTTTTCAACATATTCACATGGAAAAGTTTATGTTTATTCCTTACCTCTATAATGTAATCAACAGGACCTTTCTTGCCAATCACCTTAAATGGACCCTTCCACTGAGTTAAGAGCTTATTAGTGTCAGAAGGTGAAAGTAGCAGAACTTCATCACCGATCACAAATTTTCTATCAGATGTTTTCAGATCATAATAAGTTTTGTACTTACTAAAATTAACCTCGGTATTCTGGAAAGCAATCTGAGCTGTTTCTTCTAACCTATTGCGCAGATCCAGCACATACTCATAAGAATTCCTAATCTCATCATTAAGGTCCTCATTAGTAAACTACTCTTTCAATATGGATAAAGGACCTCTCACATTTCGCCCATAAATCAGTTCGAATGGAGAAAATCCTAAAGTATTGTTAGGGATCTCTCTAACAGCAAATAAGTCACAGGGGAGGTATCTATGCCAACAGCGAGGATAATCTGATTTTTTTTTTATTATACTTTTCAAGACACCATTAAAACGCTCACAATACCCATTGGCCTGTGGATGGTATGGTGATGTAAAAATTGGTTTTATATTAAGTAATTTATGTACCTCTTCCATCACTGAAGAAACAAACTGACTTCCTCTATCTGACAGAACCTCCTAAGGGATACCTACACGTGAAAAGATACTTAAAAGGGCTTCAGCACAAGAAATAGAATCTATTATTTTGAAGGAATAGCCTCAGGGTAACATATATCACAATCAACTAATGTCAAAATAAACCTATGACCTTCCTCAGAAGGGGGTGACAAGGGCCCAACTATATGAACTGCGACCTTTGCAAAAGTTTCGGTTATCATAGGCATTGTTTGAAGGGGCGCCTTCTTGACTCGACCTTGGGAAGTAGTCCTCTGACGGATATCACACGATCTACAATAACGCAGTATGTCAGCTGTGGCACCTGGCCAAGAGTATAGTGCTAACACCTTTTGTTTAGTTTTACAATTACTAAAATGTCCAGACAACAATGAATCATGAGCAATTTCCATAATTAATTCCCTGAACTTTTGTGGTACCACCAAAACTTTTACTCCTAACATCACGCTATTTTTACTCTCTATACACTTTCTATAAATAAAACCATTGTCCATAAAGTACTGGAAAACAGTTCCCTTAGATATTTCAGTAGTTTGTTTATCAATCTTCTCAAGAATGCTCTTCAAGGTAGGACAATTTCTTTGTTCTTGCTTAAAAACAGATGCACTCACATTTAAGTCACCAAGAACCTTCAATTTATTTGTAATAAGGGGACCAGGAAGAGCATTGACAGCTTTTACTTGACCTCTGGTCATAACAGATTGGCAGGTAGACGTATCCTTATCCTCCACTTGTCCAATAAGCACACCACAAAATTTAATGGGAGCCTTTACCACTTCAGTCCAACCCATAAAATAAGCACAATCAATATGACACTCAACCACAGGAAATTTATCAGTTCTACCCAAATAATCACTAACAGATGCAAATTTAGTGTTGTACATCAAAAGGCAAGGGCGGTAATAACTTATGAGACACAACTATACAAGTACATCCCGTATCTCGTACCAGGGTTGAGATATTAGCTCCGTTTACCTAACAATTTTCAAATTTCAAAGAGCCACATACAATAGAATCAAACAAAATTAATTTTATGAGGAACGACATTACCAACTTCCGAGTCATTACACCTATGATCTGTATCAGTTAAAACATTATGAATCACTGGATTCTCTTTCCATGTCAAAGATTTATTCCGAGGACACTGCGGTCTTATATGATCTTCTACACCACAACCATGACAAATTATTTTCCCCTTTACTTTCGTACTATTCGGCTGTAAGACTGAATGATCCGAATTCTTTAATGAATTAGTGTTATTGACCACTGACTTCCTCGAACTACTTTTAGACAATTTGTTATACAAATTATGAGCAGCCGCATAAGTATCTGCCTCATTAATCAATTCATCAAAAGCACGCCACTTTCTATCTTTAAGGGCACTGCGTAACTCGGGAGTTACTGAAGCTAATAACTGGTCACCCAAAATAAAGTCCAATAAAGATTCATAACTATTATTTACCTTTGATGTTTCCAACCAATGATTCAAAAGCCTACGTAAAGTAAAGCCAAACTGTGGGGAGGCAGGGGAACAGGGGAATACGAGCACGCCGAAATTCAGTTCTATAATAATTATTATTATAGAACCGAAATTCATTTCTATAATAATCTCCCTTAGCTTACCCTGTAACAACGGTAAAAGTCTAATTACACCGCCAGTCTCTAAATTCCACCCATTTGAAAGCATGTCTATTTCATGCTGCCCATCTTTACTTCTCTCTTCTAATTTTTTTCATTCTAACTCTCGTTCTTGTGATCGCTCTTCTCTTGCTTTTGCTCGCTTTTCTCTCTCAATATTTTGTAGATGAACGATAAATTTTACAGCATCATCCCCTGCCAAACCAAGATCACTAGCCAGTTCTCGTAGTTTTGTTAAATCAGACATGGTGATAAAAAGTAATTCACAAATCAAAATGAGTTTACGAAAAAAAAAAAAAAAAAGACCGCAACATAACCGGTGGACTTTAGCTCAATACAGTTGAGCCCTGACTGAAGGCAGGCAATTATACAAGGGTCATTACACAATATACACGATCCTAACCTTGTACCTTAAACCAGGATAAGTAACAATGGTGCTTGGTATAACGACAATACACAACACTTTACGCAATCAAATAGGCCAGTCTCCCTCACGACCTCAATGGCGCAGTAATGAAAGCACCCATAAAACTTAGGGCCCCACACCTGACACCAATGAAATAGTTTTCAAACACTTTTTAAATAAGCCATGCTAATAATGGCATATGGGTTGGTCCTAAGTCGAGGAGCAATCATTAACTGTAAAAAAAAGACATAACAATTTTTATTTATACATGAAATCACAATTCACCGGATAACACTCTCAAAGCATTTGGAAAATGAACATTAACAGACGAATTGACTTTCAAATCCCTTCAAATTAAACCCTTCGTGGGTAAAGGTTGGAGAGGACCTCTACTCCTGAAGCTGAAAACAAAAACAAAAGCTAGATATAAACAAAAATGTACGTACATTTAACACAACACTAATTTTCAATGACTGGCTATAACAAATGAACTATGTACAATAATATAAATGGTTTCAAAACACTATATTTTGGAAATAACATAAAATAAACAAATACAATGACCACCCTCACCTCCACCTATGCGAGTTTCAGCCGTGAACTAAGGCAGCGGCTACGAAAAGAAAGATGGCTAGTGGGGAGACGACGAAAAATGAACATTGGAACTAAACCATTATTGGAACATCTTAAAATTTAAAAAAATTTAAATTTTTACACACACACAAACACCACACACATATATACATATATATATAGATATATATATATATATATATATATATATATATATATATATATATATATATATATATCTATATATACTATATATATATTATATATATATCTATATATATCTATCATATATATATATATATATTATATATATATATATATAGAATATATATATATATATATATATATATAGATATATATATATATATTATATAATATATATATATATATATATATATATATATAGAGATATATATATATATATATATATATATATCCTATAGGATATATATATCATATATATATATATATATATATATATATATATATATATATATATATATATATAGATATATATATATATTATACATATATATATATATATATATATATATATATATATATATATATATATATATATATATCTATATATATATATATATATATAGAATATATTTATGAAGTCGTGTCATTCCTGTTGCTCTCTGAATCAATACGATATTCAGTGCTGGAAAACGTGTTTACACAGGTGATAAATGGCGACATGTCAGAACGCAGCTAATCAAGAGTCCGATAAAGTTAATTGACATGCACTATATATATATATATATATATATATATATATATATATATATATATATATATATATATATATATATATATATATATATATATATGTGTGTGTGTGTGTGTGTTGCGTGTGTGTGCGTGTGTGATGAATTACTTTTTCGGCAGGCAGCATCGAAACTAATAAATGCACAGCAGAAATTCAAGCGAAATTGTTTTGTTTCCGATGGATTGAATTTAATTGTTAAAGGTATCTCGAATTCAGATATACTATCCAGGTCTCAGCTGACAGGCAACCAAAGAGCGATAGAGATTCAGCGTAAATGTCAGAACAATACTGCAGTGCCGGAAGACGTCAGAACAATTGCTTCCTCAGAAATTTGAGATGTGCGTGATTTTGACGCGCTCATGCCTGGTGCAAGCTATATTTAATGCACTGTTAGAGAAACTAGTCTTATTTGTGCTCTGAATTTTTCGTAAAGGTTAATCAAGCATAGACTATTTTAGTCTATAAAAAGAAATTGTTAGCCAGTTTTACAAAAATACAATACAATATAAAATAATAATAATAATAATAATAATAATAATAATAATAATAATAATAATAATAATAATAATAATAATAATAATAATAATAATAATAAATTATAAAACGCGAACTTCGGTTAGGCGTTTTAATGCTCCTAAATGACTTTAAAAAAACAAAAAATGAAAGAGGCTCAATATGATGATGAGTATGAAACTGTTTCTACGTCAGTCCCCAATTTTCTATATGCTTACGTAATGACAAAGTCATTTACCTTATCAAAAATCAGAATTTAAAGAGGCATAAAAATGTGTTATGTTTCTAATTTAGAGTAACATACTAATTTCTCTTATCTTTCATAAAGTAGACCTTTTTAAGCTATTTTCATATAATCTACCGCCTTGCCAAATACTCTCTCTCAACTTGCATTGTAAGGCATGGTATTCCAACCTTTAGTGACCCTCCACTCCACATCTCATCGTTATAATTCATACTGCCCGTTGAAGGAATTCTCATTTTATTCTATTACATGGAATACTTTTTTGTATTACAGATCTTTTATTATCAACCCTATTTCTTCTAAGATTTTATATGTCACACATTATGAACGAGGATTTCATTACATTTGATTGTATGCACACCTTAACGCATTAATCACCATCGAATTAGAAATAGAGAAGATACGTACAAATAGAATTTATTTAGTATGTATTTTATGTTAATATCCGTTAACGAGCTCCTAATGTTTTTAAAAAGATACTGTTGCGCGCAAGACGAATGCAGTCCAGGTTCGGGAGGCATATCGCTAAGGCTTCAGGCTACAAATGTTTCTTTTCATTTTTGTTTAATTTGTAGCTTTCTTTTTGGTGAACAGGGGGTTACAGGAATACATAGAGCAGTAATTAGGGGAAGGCTCAATAGTATACAATAACTCCTGCTTATTAAAAGCTATTAAAGAATTAAAATCCGCTTTGTACTTATTAAGGGCACTTATTTTAAAAAATGTAGCCACAAAAAAGTTTTGCAATTTTACTTCCAATACCAATAATTACATAGAAGTAAACATATTCGTTAGTAGGGTAACTGCGACTTACTTTTTCTTGAAATGGCAAAAACCTGCACAATAATTACTTTTAAGTTGCTTGCCAATATGCATCGAGTTGAATTGTAAATCATCTGCAACAATGTATCCATCTTTCTAGAATTTTGATTACAATGAATATTTTACGGGTAATACATAGCCTCTTGGGTTGTCTCTAAAAATTTTCTATGAATAACTTGCACAATTTCGACGATAGCGAAATATTGACAACACAAAAAGATTAAAATGTGAAATGAAACATTTTCAGTTTATCTCGTGTCAATGCATTTCCCATGTCCTATCCCCCAACGCACCCCGCCCCCAGGCAGCTCGCTTCTACGAACGATGACAAAGAAAGCTAAATAAATATATTGCTTTTAGATTTATCAAATATTTCTCGACTTGAATTTCACCGGACCTGGGTCAGATTATTTGCATCTCTACAAATGTTTTATTTTTATTTTTATTACAGTAAATAGCTTTCCTGCCAAATATTTATGATTTTTATATGATTTTTTTCTGATACTGCGAGACGAAAATAACTTAATTAACGTGTTTTTCATTTCTTTTTACCTTTTGTGCAATGTCTAAAGCGAATTCATACATTAGTTTCAACATCTATCTACCATCTACAAATTCGTCTGCATATCTCTTCCATGCTAAGTCATTTATAACATTTATATTAATTTTAAAGGAGATATAATCATACTATATCACATAATATTTCTAAATACTTGTAATAACTTCTTTTTGGTCGTAGTATTTTAGAATACAAACATGATATATATATATATAGTATATATATATATATATATATATATATATATATATATATATTATATATATATATATATGTGTGTGTGTGTGTGTGTGTGTGTGTGTGTATGTATATATACATATATACATATATATATATATATATATATATATATATCTATATTATATATATATATATATATATATATATATCCCTTTGTATAAAAATTGTAAATTAACTTTCACGATAATTGTTATGAACAAATATTTGGTATGGCCCTGGGCAACCCTCTTTCCCCACTCTTGTCTAATATTTACATTGAATTTTTTTGTGTAGACTTATTCCAAGATATTTATTTCCTAAGTTATTTTGGGTTAGACATGTAGACGATTGTTTTTGTGTTGTAAAAGAAAATGTAAATATTCCTGATTTCCTGCATACAATTGATAATCTTGTGCCACCCATAAAATTCACAATAGAATATGAAGAAAATAATTGCATAGCATTTTTGGATGTCTTAGTTATTAGAAGTAACACTAATTTTAGTTTTAAAATATATAGGAAACCTACGAGTTACTTGTCATATATTCATTTTTACTCTAACTATAGAATACATAAAAAAGATAGGAAACGATCTCTGCTACCCACCTCATTTAATTGATTTATGTTATCAAAAAGCTCACAAAAAGTTTTATAGTGTTGCTATTAATGAAAAAGAAATGCCTAAAAATGTACTTAGCTTATCTTATTTTCGTGGATTTGAAACCATAAAATCAATATTTAAATCGTTTAATGTTAATGTAGTGTTCTCTTATAACAATTCCATTAAAGATATGCTAATTGAAGAATAGTCCCGTAACAAATAACAACATCATTTACAAAATTCCTTGTAAGGATTGCCCATCGTTTTACGTTGGTCAGTCAAGTAAAAATTTATGTGTACGTATAAAGCAGCATATGTATTCAGTTAGAACAGCCCAGACTTCAAATGCACTGTTTATACATCTGAGTGAAAAATCTCATTGTATTAATTGGGGTGATACCTCGGTAATTGCTAGATCTAATGATTATGTTTCAAGAAATTTACTGGAATCGGCAATTATACAAATCACTAATAAAAACAACCTAAATCTTAGTCTGGGAATGTACCATTTGGATCCATATATTTGTAAGATGTTTATGAAGGACCTTAAAATAAATGAACAACTAATAAATTAGTCCCACATGTATATAGTTATTACTTCTCTCTCTCTCTCTCTCTCTCTCTCTCTCGCTCATCTCCTCTCTCTCTCTTTCTCTTCTCTCTCTCTCTTGTTCGATATTTTCTCTCCCTCTTACTCTTGCTCGATATATATATATTTCATATTTTCTTTTCTTTCGTCTTTTCATTAATAATAATTTATTTTGGGAAAAATTTGTGTAAAAAATTCATGATATTAAATTGTATATGCTCCCGTGTTTTTTCAAAATGTACTGTTTTCTGGGAGAATCACTTGTTTACTGTGTGTATCCTTCAAGGTGGGGCTACCCTCAGGCGGCTCCTCCTTTCTGTAGAGTGAAAATCGCCCTTATTGCTTGCTAATCTTGTAGTGTCAGTTTGTATATTAAGCTTTCTTTTGACTATGTTGTTCTCTGTAAAATCAGTTTGCCTCAGTAAAGGGTCCGAACAGGACCGAAAGTACTTGGCTATATCGCTTTTTCATTTTTTCCTTCGTGGCAAAAAACCTTTATTTATACATAGCATCACGTTTTATATACTTCGTGATCAAGTTATTCATATATATATATATATATATATATATATATATATATATATATATATATATATATATATTATATATGTGTGTGTGTGTGTGTGTGTGTGTGTATACATAAACATAAGTGTGTTTGTGTTTGTGTCCATACAAAGGATAAAATTTTACTATTTTACTTGCCGGCCGTGTTCGGCTTGAAACGCTACGTAGATAGCATCAGTTGGCTTATAATAATTTGCAGGCTGAGAGTAAAGAGCCTTGACTAGATCGCAAGGTTTTTCAAACATGGTCTACCATATTGTAAAACTAATGCTGCATTATAAGCTACCATGAGGTAAAGTGTTCATCATTATACATAATTATTCGTGTCCTTTCAACAACATTTGTAAGTTAACTTGGATTTACATCTGCATTTTGCAGATATAAGCACAATAGCCCATCAAGTAAAAGGACAGGAAGTGCTGATATAACAAGAGGCACAACAGTTGAGAGCCCGCTGCAAATTTTCATTGTAACTGGATTTTTTTTTTCAGCGTTGTATGCTTTCAATGCATGTCATAGTGGTCTAAAAAGACATTTTTTTTGTTTTTGTTACAGTTTGAATCTGGAAATTGTTTTCCAGATTTTGTGTGTGTGTGTGTGTGTGTGCCAATGATCGTTTTATTTATATTTCCGAGGCATTATTTACTTCCATATAAACAAGGGCCATATTAATGTACATGTGTGTATGGTATTAACTTAACTGCGAAGAATTCCCATTCATTATCTTAATAAATCCGTAAAGAGAACATAGAAGTTTGGCTGCAACTTAATCCGAACCTAAATATCCATCACTTGAATTATGAGAGATATCTTATCATTTACGTTTACTTCCTGTTTCAAGGAAAATACGATAGCGAAGAGTATGAAGCCATTTGGGTGTACGTTGGTTACTGAGTAATTTTTAAAAATTCAGGAAAACCTAATTCTAAACTTTTTGACGACAGTGTAAATGCCGGTGCTTGTACCTGTTTGTCTAAGCCATTTCAAGTGAAGACAAATTTATTCTATAAATCAGGTTATACATCTTCTATTGTATGAATTTCCAGCAACAGTATTATAGAAGCGTAAGTACTGTAAAATAATAAGTACTAAGCAAATTCAGTTAAAAATTTCGGATGTTACATTTCAATATAGGTGTGAAAATGGATTTGAATTTAACATGAAACCCTTCCTTTAAATAACTTGTTTTCTTGATTCAGTCAGTCATTGAAGATCAGGTTGTAATTTGGCAACTTCGACCTGAAAATGTTGCACATCAAAACGGTTTCTGACAGGTTTGAAAGGGAAAGGAGGATTGTTTGTAAGAGTGACTCGCTTATAGGCTACATATGAAAGTGCTAACAACATAGATTTAAAGAAATCTTAAAGAAAATTGGAACCTAACAGGACTCAGAAAAAATAATTGTAAAATAGTAAAACCACATAAAGACTTGAGGGAGTTTACGATTAGTGGAACTATAGCGATGGTTTGCATAGGCGAGTGTAATACTTTAATAATGCCAAGTGTAATGACATAAGATCACCTATAGCTCTTGACAGATTAAGGTGAGCAGAAAGACAAGATAATATTTGAGCGTTTTATTGTTTCTCAAAGATGAAAGATGAAGCCTTGATGACACTAACGAGTTAATAATAATAACACTGGACCTAGTATGGCTGTACTACATTTCAATCGTTCATCCAGCAAAGAAGGTATCTAATCCAGACTTTATGGATATGATTAACTATTAAGATGACACGACGCTGATTTTGGTTCTCTCCGCAAAAAAAAAAAAAAAAGTATGCTCTCTACGTATTGAAGTAAGACAAGAAGGAAGATGTCATTGGATACTAGTGTTTCAGCAGGTAAGCCAGGCCCTTCCAAAGCCGACATCCCGCAGCTCAAGGGTTCCGTGCCAGTTAAAATATATCACGTCTTGAACAGGGAATGAACTTGGCACCTTACGGAGTACGAGTTGCCAGTAATTCCACTGGTTAGAATCTAAAACGCTAATCAAATTACGAGGCCAAAAAATTAACAATTAAAATTGGTCATGTATAATCAGAATTTTATTTCGGCATATTATGTTCCAGCCATGCAACGCAACACATTCAGCTTGTTTACTCTTAAGGGCCGTACCTCGATCAGTATTATGGTCATTAAAAATACTCTCATTATTTTGGTACTGTCAGTACACTAAACACACGTTCAGTATTTGTTACTGAGTAAAGTGTCAGTACATTCAGTGACCGACATCGAGAGGTTGTCGCTTTTGCGTTCTAGTAAAATGGGGAATAAAGAGGAAGAATGTATTTCTATTATTTTGGCTTTCTCGTCTAAGAGAAAAAGAACAGCAAAAGGTGGGTCAAAGACTGGCTTGGAATACATAAGAATTACATTCATTTAAACCTGTTAAATGAGATAAAAACTACAGATATGCAAGACTTCGCACATTATTTTCGGATGGACGAAATAAGTTGCAACAAACATTTAGAGATGTTGAGACTATATATAACCAAGAATACATTTATAAGAGGAAGCATAGATATCTGCATAGACCCCTTAAATAGAAGGACTAGTATCTTGCACTCTCGGGTTGCGAAACTTGGGTCCCACTATTTTATGACGTAATATGTTCACTGTATGTAAACAATGATTTGTATGTATGTAAACAATTATTTGAATGTATGTAAACAATGATTTGAATGTATGTAAACATTTTTTACATTTATTCACTTTTAGTGCCGTATGTTAGTCATAAAATGGGCCTATTTAAGGAGTTTATGTTTTAGTCGAAAAAGGAATGTAATCTAGCAACATATTGATAAACTTAATTGCCAAACCTTGTCTTAGACCATAATTGATATAATTTATTTAATTTTGTTTCAGGGGTTTCTACTAACAACGCACAATGCCTAAGAAGTGTAATGTCTACGGATGTCGAGGAAATTACAGGGATGAACCATACACCAAAGTAGTATAATTTCCAACTGATGAAGTGGTGCGAAACCGTTGGATCGATGCTATGCCAAATGAGCGTTCCAGTTTGCTACAGCTGAAGCAGATCTATGCCTGTGCTCATCATTTTGACTGTGAATGGATTACAGTTAAAGGAGGGAAAAGACCAAGTCATCCACCATCCATTTTCCCTGGAGTTTCAAAGTCATGCTTAAAGCAGGCCCCCTCAGCACCCAGAATTACAACTGCTTCAGCAGAGACCCGAGCTGAAAACGAAAGACTCCGAAATGAAGTTGTGGATAAGATCGGTGACTTTTATTCATTTTGTAATGACATCCAGGAGCATATCTCAAAGGATTATCGTATTGTTTGTGATAGTGATGATATTTACATTTCTAAAACTGATGCAAAGGGCAGTTCCGTTAACCAATTTCCCCATTTGCAACATGTGAAATCGTCATTTGGGTTTTTGTATCTTAAACGCGTTGAGAAAAATGGAAAGGAAATACCTAAGACATATTTTTCTAAAGCTGGTTGTCTGCAAAAGAATAGCCTTCTCAGTAAATGGTCCCAGTTTGATAAGATTATGTCATGCATAACAGAGTATGAGTTCAAAGATGCAGACTATCTGAAAAGTGCAGTACAGGAATTGAGCCATATGAGTTGTTCTGATTCGCCTCATTTTCAGTTTCTTCATTCTCAGTTACAGTTATTACTCACTCATCCAGAAGGCCGTCGCTTTGACAGAAATCTTTATGTTCTTGGTGCCGAACTCCATAACATTTCACCAGCTGCATATAAAATGCTACGAAAGTCTGGTTCAGTTGTTTTACCTAGAGTGGAACTGTTGAAAAAACTTCTCTCCTGTAGTCTACATGATAAAAACTTGGAGCAACTTTTTCAAAAACTTAAACCTCAGCAGCGTCTTGTCAACATTCTTTTTGATGAAGTGAAGCTCACAGAAACACTTAGGTACTCAGGTGGTCGTGTTGGTTACGCTCAAAATGGTTCTTGTGATACCGAAGTTCTCGCAACACATGCTTTAGTAATTGAAGTTGTCTGCCATTTTGGTGGCCCTAAATATATACTACGCATTTACCCTGTTGCAAAACTTAATTCAGATCAACTCAAGGAAATTCTGGTAGAAGCTCTAGTAGCGGTTAGCGATGCTGGTGGTACTATAATTTCTTGTGTAGGTGATAATTGCAACACAAACGTTGCAGTTTATGGTAAATTAGGTGGTCCTGGTAAAGCTTTCATAAATGCTATAAATTCTCATGCTTTCCTTGTTTTTGACTATGTTCATTCTTTCAAAAATGTAAGAAATAACTGGATAACCGTTCAGGATAAGGAACTTTCTTTCATATAAGATGGAAAAACATATTGTTGCACGATGGAAGGACATAGAAGCACTGTACGATGAAGACAGGAGAAACAGCATCCGTCTAACCAAGATCACATACACAGCTGTGTACCCAAAGCCTTTGCAGAGACAAAGCGTGCCTTTTGTTTGTCAAATCTTCAATGACAAAACTGTGCTGCCCTTTGTTTCAACTCTAAAGGATAAACTTGGCATTAGCGAGGGCACCATCATTTTTGTTAAGCTGATCACTGATTGGTTCCACATGATGAATGTGAAAGATCGGTATTCCGGTATTAACATGCGTGATGATTGTCGTCAACCATGGACCAATAATTGCACTACTTTCAAGAAAACTTAATGAAACTTGTGATGTTATATCCTCTTGTGCATGGTCAGGTGGTCGAGGTCGGGCGCAAAAGCTCACAAAGCAAACTGCAGAGGCATTGGTGCTGTCTACAAGAGCCAACATTGAGGCTGCAGAGTGGCTATTGACTCAGTACAAGTTCACCTATGTGCTACCTGGTGTGTTTGCTGATGAGGCCCTTGAAAAGTCCTTTGGCCAAGCCAGACAACGCACTGGGGGTAATTTCTACATTGACATTGTAGATATCAAGGCAGCTGCAGCAACCAAGAACCTCCATGCACTTTTGAAATACGAGTCTGCGCCGCACCAGTCTAATGATGTGCCTTGTACCTCTAACATTTGCATTGATGATTATCACTTTGACATCACTATTGCTGACACTGAAGACCTAGTTCAATCTAATGACAGTATCAAACATAAAATTATTTTTCTAGCTGGATATCTGGAACACAAATTTCGAGGTAATATTTTGAGTGTCGAAACTGAAGATAACGACGACCATCATATTAATTTAGAGTTTCTCACAAACTTAACAGAGGTGGACTAACTGTACCTCTACTCTCAACAGTGCATTTTGTACACTCAGCCTATAAACTTTTTGTTTTTGATGAGTGCAACTTGCATTGCTGCCGAGCTCATCTCAGCCAAACTTTATCTTGTATGGATAGTCCAATGGTTGCAATTCAAGGAGCATGCCTTACTCTGTCAAACATTTTTTTGAAAGCATTTGTGCTAGACAACAGTGATAAAGAAAGACACCTTGGCTGCTTGAGAAGAAAAGAAAAACTATCTGCTAAAAACTAAACATGTACCTAATGTTATTTATATTATGGAATGTTTTATCAATGATTTTGTTTCTAGAATAACTATATTGTTTGCCTTAGACATGTTCCTGTTGTTTCTCCAGGCTTAACTGTTTATATATGGATTTTAATTCAGTGACAGGGTAACATAAGGTGTGTTTTCCATTGCTTTAATTGAGAGAATATACAATATTCTGTATGATTTTGTGTTTTTTATGAGATTTGACCTTTAAATGACCTAGATTTGACCTTTAAATGACCTTCAGATGACATCGTAGGAGGTTAAAAGTATGACAAATGAACTCTTCGCCCTTCAAAACCCCTTAAGACACCAGAATGAAGGTTCTATCATGTATTTGACACAAATTGGGACCCAAGTTCCAACTTGGGACCCAAGTTCCAGATACCGAGCATAGAGGATACCAGTCCTTCTATTTAAGGGGTCTATGGATATCTGCCAATGAATGGCTGGCTATTACGCTCTGTTAGCAACTGGACAAAGCTTTTCCGACCTACGTTATTCAGGAGTCATAGAAAATCAATAATCAGTGGAATAGTACATGAAACATGTGAAGCTATAATTACTGTCCTCAAGGATTGCATCAAGGTAAAATAATCATGAATAGGGTATTAAATAAATAATGTAAACATTATTTATTTAATGGTAATACATTTCATTAATTCGTTGTCCCCTTCACCAAGACAGTCGTGGAAATATTGTGTCAGTGGATGTAATTGCGTCATGGAATTGTTTACTGGGACACTATGGCAGTTGTAATTACTTGCTGATGACGATAGGCGAGATAATGGTGCATATAAGGTGTCACTACCTGAATCGTTAATCATAACAGAATTTCGGTTTAGTGACTGATAGACGTCTTCAGTACCGGCTCTAGTTGTTTTTGAACCACGGATTTTTTTAAACTCTTGCGAAAGTTGCTTCACAACGCATTTATTTTCTTCGTTACATCTTCGACACTTGCATCAATTTTGATTTGCTTATATACTTTTAATAATTTATCATATTCTGCTTGTTTCATTATCTCTTTTTTTATATAATGTTCACTCAGAATATCCCACAACTCTGGTAAGCGACGATAGAACAATAGAATAAAATCCTGAAGATCCATTTTCCCCTCTTCCTTTCCTGCCATTGTAACTACCACAGCAGCTCGGATAGTACTGATGGAAATGACAGTACAGCGAACACATCATCCGTAATATAAGGCCCGACCAAACACTGATGACTGGATTTTGAAGTCAGTAACCACCATTTTGTGGTACTGACGGTGCTTTCGCAAAGAGTTGAAAAAACTCGATGATTCTAAAGCAAATGAAGCCGGCACTGAAGGCGTCTATCAGTCACTGAATGGAAATTCTGTTAAGATTAAGGATTCAGGTAGTGACACCTTATATGCACCATTTTCTCGCTCATCAGAAAGTAATTACTACAGCCGTAGTAACCCAATAAACAATTCCACGACGCAATTACAACCACTGACTCAATATTTCCATGAATTTCTAGGTGAAGGGGACAACGATAATTAATGAAATGCACGACCATTAAATGAATAATGTCTACAACATGCTGAATCAATACCCTATTCACGGTTACTCTACCTTGATGTAAACCTTGAGGACAGTAATTATAGCTTCTAATTATAGCTTCACATATTTCATGTACTATTCCGCAGATTGTTGATTTTCCCATGACTCCTGAATAACGTAGGTCGGAAAAGCTTCGTCCAGTTGTCGGCTAACAGAGAGTAATAGCCAGTCATTCATTGGCAGATATCTATGCTTACCCACATAACTGTATTCTTCTTGGTAATATATGACCTCAACATCTCTAAATGTTTGATGCAACTTATTTCGTCTATTCGAAAATAATGTGCGAAGTCTTGCATATCTTTAGTTTTTATCACATTTAACAGGTTTAACTGAGTGTATTTCTTTTGTTTTTCAAGCTAGTCTTTGACCCACTTTTTGCGGTTCCTATTTCCCTTTGACGAAAAAGCCAAAACAATTGCAATACATACTTTCTCTTTATTCCCCATTTTACTAGAACGCAATAGCAACAACCTCTCGATGTCGGTCACTCGGTAATAAATACTGAACATGTGTTTTGTGTGCTGACAGTACCAAAATAATGAGAGTATTTTAATGACAGTAATACTGATCGTGTGTACGGCCCTTGAGGGTTGAACATACCATCTGTTACTTACGCGTCATTTACAAATAAGCCTCATGTAACTTCACGCCAACTGAAAAAACGCCTCTACGATTATTGTTATAATTAAAAGTAAATAAAAAACTACATCAATAGAGTAAAAGAAATTGTGACTTGGTTATTTTTCATTACTTTGATTAAATCTGGATACTCTTTACATATTCTCTGCCTCAACCAGTGATTACCCCGTATTGATACTCCGACCTGTTAACCAGACGTACTACAAACAACCACAAGGGTATATGTATGTTTGAACCAACGTAAGCAAGAGAAACTTAAAACCTCGTAGTGGCGTCGACTTCTTGT
>NC_061087.1:68043696-68066196 GCF_015104395.2 Macrobrachium nipponense | reverse complement strand
TGTGCATTAACCCAACTGTGAATGAAAATCAGCTTGAATTGAATGAGACTATAAGCCCCAACGTGGGGGCCAATATCATTTAACTTTTCTCCAGGCCAGCACGGGCCTTTCTGTAAATAAATAGTTTTAAAGTAACGAGCTGAGTTTTCTGGCGACCTTCCCTCTAAAGAAAGTTTACGGTAAGTTCAAGCAATTCCCTCTTGAAATCCCTAAATTATTTCCGTTTACGTATCTAGTCTCTCACAAGGCCCTATATACGTAAAATTGTCGACCTCGCCGAGGATCGAATCCGGGCTTGCTTAAAAAAGCTTGTAAATCGCGTTATCCGTTGTAAAACGTAAACTGTAAATTATTTTACAAAAGTAAATCAAGCACACGTGCAGGGAAAGAAGACACACTGACTCACGGTAAGGTATTCCATTCATTAATATGATTATTCTATAACCAATGTTAGCTTAAGGTACGTTTAAGTATTTTCCTGATGAAGTGTTTAAAAGAGCGTAGGTAGAAATCTTATTATTGTAACGGCGAACGCGCCAGAGCTTTATTTTAGCGGCGAGCAAACAATTTGCCCCGCGAATTCTCTGTTACTTTGTGCTGTCCTCGTCGGACGAGACAGAGCACGTGTGTAGAATAGATGCCAGAAAGAACCAGATCAAAACTAGGAAGTGCTTTGCCAGGGTTTATTGCTGCGTTTGAAAGCCTAGCTAGTTAGGAGTGTTTTACTAATAGTTACGGCAAAAGAAGTGTACAATTCTTTTGTCTGTGATATGTTAGGGTATTCATTTTTAACTTAGTTTCATTCCAAGTGTTGGTAACCGCTTACCTCTCGGCTAATTCAGCTTCGCGCTCTCTCGCACCTGCGCGGTCTCAACCAACCTTCGTCTCATTCACAGCGGCAGCCATGTTTGTTTCCTCTTTCAACAGTATCTAAACAATTTAAGCAAAGTAACGTAAGTCACGAAGTTTTAAACGTAACAAATAATATCAATGTCTGTACTAGTATCTATCGTCCTGCCAGAGAAATTAACGTAATTCACCTTGAATAAGAAACTAAACGTTCGTGTTGTAAATCGCCTCGCATTTACAGAGAATCAGCTGTTTTGAACGACATGCTGTGCGCTAGCAGCGCTACCCAGCTCGCTCACATGTTTCACCTCGCATCGCTCACTCACTCGCGCGCTGAGCGAAAATTTCATTTCACTTCGCACTTAACGTAACCTCATTTACAATTGTTTGCTAACATCGTTTTCAAATCCTTACCGTAATTTTTCACTTGTCCTTACGTAAAGTTAACGTAAATCTTAAAAGTAGAGTCACTTGCAAGAATTGTTAACGTAAAACGCGTCTTTGTAAATTTCATATTGAAACGCAAATCATTTCATAAGCGCGAGCCGCTACTAGTAACGTAAAAATCGTTCACCACGAGCGCGTTATCATTTTCATAAAATGTTATCCAAAGCAATTCTTTCACAAAAACGTTAACGTAAGTAGATAATTTAACGCAAGTTGCGTCATATTAAACGAACATTAGTAGTTCAATTCAAATATAAGGGAGTTCATTCATATATCATTTTCACCCTCTCCGAGAGAGAGAGAGAGAGAGAGAGAGAGAGAGAGAGCGAGAAAACCAGAACCCAGTATTCACGAAGCCAAGAGTACTACATCTTACCATTAATTATAGCATGCCGAATTAACCTTATTTTAGTCTCTTGTGTCTTTCATTTACAAAGCGTGATACGTACGCGCATGTGTCCAGTGCCGTTTGCAAACATTTCTGTTTTGTTTCATTTATCTAGTTACTTCTCAGCGAGTGACTGAGCATTTCTAAAATTTCCATTACCTGTCGTTGCCCGAGTGTCTTTTCATTTTCTTTTATCACAAAAGACTTGCGTATACCGCAAGCACAATTCGCACAGCGTGCCACGAACCAATTCATTTACTTCCAGACAGGGAAGTCGTTACCAGTTTACGACTGGCCACCACCAGTGCACGTCAGGTCTTACCATTTCACAGTGCCACTAATTCTTGACCCTGTCCATCGACTGGCTGCTGAAGTACTCCCACCTTTTACTTTCTCTCCTCCACTATTACCCTCTGCCATGAGCAGTGCCATTTCACTTCAGTATATTTAAGTATACTGCATGTAGTGTCCGGGACACACCAGCACGATACCAGTGCTCCAAGGAACGCCTCCATAAGGGCCATTGCACCTGTACAGGCCGTACAGGTAGCCATTAAACCTGCGTGTCCGTCCTTACGGAACGCCCAAATAATTAGTGTGTCCGTGTACAAGGGTCAGTGATCCTTCGGAACACTCAACAAGGGAACGCCTCCCAGAAGTGCCGCAATACCAGCACTACTAGTGCTGCCCAAGGAACGCCTCCTCATAAGTGCCGCGCACCTGTACAGACGTACAGGTAGCCCTATACCTGCGTGTCCGGCCTACGGAACGCTCATTCATTATAGAGTATCCACCATTTTGGATCACTGAACCAAGGAACGCCTCCTCATAAGTGCCGTGCACCTGTATTGGACCTACAGGTAGCCCATTCCAGCGTCTCCCAACTTAGGAACGCCCTTAAGTGTGACGTACGCCGTACACTCCATTTGATTTTTCACCTCTTTAGAAGGTGCCAATCCAGAAGTGCCACCAACTTACGGGACACTTCCCAAGTGCCACAGAGCACCCAGTCTTCTCAGACTTTTTCTCTACCACGTCGCAGAACACCTTTCTTAGTGAGTGCCACTTTCCACAGTAGGCACTCCTATTCCATTCCGTACCCTTCCTGGCCATTATTTTCATTTTCATCAGCCTCTACTGCAGCCTAAGGGAAATGTCTTCCCCTGCTTCCCGTGACTTCTTTGCCGTAGAGCTCGATAGGCTCCCGAGTTCCTCAATAGCATCTGGGCAAAATGGAGGCCCTGGTTACACTGGACCAGCACTAGACCAGTGGATAAAGGCGCAGCAGGCTGCCGCGCGCCTGCAAGAAAAGGAAGAAAGGGAAAACCAGAGAAAAGCCGGAGAAGCAGAGAGAAAAGAAAGAGAAGCAGAAAGGAAGGCAAGGGAAGAGGAGCGAAAGCATGAGCTCGCTCTCAAGGAGAAGGAACTCGACATCAAGCGGGAGAAGGCCCGTAAGGAGAGTATCCTAGCTCAAGCCACTCTGCCAGCTTCCAGCCCTGCACCCACTGTCTCTCTTAGTCCCGCCGTCTCTGGTCAGCCTGACATCCTTTCGATTTGCGAGCCTGGTCTTGATCCAGTGCCCGAGATAGAAATTTCTTCTGCACCATCTCAGCCTCTTACCCTTTTACCGCCTACCTCCTCCCTTTTGGAAGAGGTAAGCAACCCACCAGTTAACCCGGACTTGCTTCCGAGGATGATTCAACGGAGGTTTCCTTAACCTCCCCACGTCACATCACTGCCAGAGAGGACTCTTCACCTGTGCCAGAGCACACTGCCAGCCTTGGTGACTCCGCAGATTCGCAACCTGTGGGGCCATCTCGGCCTTATCATCCAGTGCCACGGAAGAGGTTCTGGAACAAGTTCTGCCGAGACTGTGGCCGCAAGGGTCACATGTCTGCAAATTACGGAGGGTGCGCGAACCACAATATTCCGGCCATCGCAATGGCCGTCACCAATCCTTCTTCACTAGGACCCCCAGCTAAGGGCCTTATAACTGTTGCACCCCTCCAAAGTCATTATCAGCCAAGCCACGTCAGAGCCTACGACGACTCTGGCGCTCAAATCTCCCTGATACGGGAAGACAGAATCCCCCGAGGGGCTACCGTCGATAGACGACAACTAATCACCATCGAAGGTATCAACCATATCAAGCTGATCCTTCCAACCGTGCAATTGAGAGTCACCCGACCTCATTTCTCCAAGGTTTGTACCCTTGCAGTTGCAAGCTACATCCCAGGAGGCTATGACCTCCTCCTAGGGCAAGACATGAAGTCTCCCTCGCATTCCAAAAAACCTAGGGGTCCTAACCCCACAACAAATCACTCCAAAGCAAGGAGTCATCGAAATTCTACTTCCTCTAGGAAGTACGTCCACCAACAGTCTCCCCCGCTACCAAGGAGGGAGATTGATCATTCACAGTTCCGTTGCAAAACCTGCAACGTAATAGGGCACTCCACGAATTGGCCTAGGTGCCCTAGCAAACTACCAGCAGCGGACACTGTCCATTTTCCACAAGGCTTAGCCTTCCAAAAGAGACAGGAGCCCCTGTCTCCCATTTCCAAGGGCACGCTGAGAGGTATTGCACCTCCGGTACCCGTCACAGGTCCAGTCGACCTCAACTCTCTGCCAGTGCCACTTGGCAGCACTGAGCAGTGCCAAGCTCCGTCCAGCCTGGACGTAGAGCCACCACCGAACTTGACCTCTGTGCCTGGCCCCGAGCTAGCGCCGGCGCCTAACCTTATCAAGGATCCTCCTACAGGAGATCCTCCAACAGGCATGGAGCTTACCACAGCCCATGGCCAATCACTAGTTCCTTCTTCTTCATCCTTACCTCTGTCGCCCGAGGATGAACCTCCGGCAGACCTTACCTTTGTACCTCCTCTGGAAAACCAGGAACTGCCCGGACCAGGAGTCAGCCTGGAGTTTTCCCCTCACGACGGTGCCGCAGCAGCCGGAGTGAGGGCCTCCCCTGCAGTAGGTTCCACCTCTACGATGGTTGCTGCAGAGACCGAAGTAGGGTGTTCTCCTGAAATCCTTCAGGCTACCGCTGCCTCAGCTCCTGCCGGCGTTTCTGGCCTTACCCCAGAGTCGTTGCCTCCGTCTACTCCTAGGACTGGTATAGCCAGGTCCTGGAGGAATAAGAAGAAGAAGAAGAAGGGACGTAATTAACATATTAACAAAAAGAGCCACATGCTCTCCTTTGACACCTGTGCCCGAGGTACAGGGTCGCATTCAATTGCGGAGTGATCCTGGCACCTACCCAGAGAAGGTAGCCAGCCTGATCTCTGCCAGTAGAACTAACCCTCTAACCCCTAGCCACTGTAATACTAACCCTCACTTAAATATAATTACCTCATTGCATTTCCCTCCTGGTAAATTAACCACTCATCATCCCCACGCATCATTACCTCTCATTATGATTTTAACAGGTTCCGTCGCTGAACTACTGCTGTGCGTACCACACTCTGGAATGATTGCGTCTTCATTTAACTGTATTGAGTAGGTTAGGCTAATGATTTAGTACCAGGGCATTAGGTTTAGTAGCCAAAGTAGGAATTTTCAAGTAACCTTATCTAGGGGTAGAGAGTAGACTGTCGTCACAAGACAACCTGTAGTTTATTTATTAGGCTAGACTACATCACTATATTAAGTTAGTACACTTAGCATCTTGCCTATAAGTTAGGTAGGCCATTGTAGTCAGCCGTATCGCTGCTCAAAAAACTTCAAGTTAAGAGTAGGAGAACTGGGTTGTCGAGGCGATCAACTTATTTAAGCCAAGACCTTCACGCCCGTAAGGGAGTGAATGCCTTCTTAACAGGGGGAGCTGCTACGTCTATAGAACGCCTCGCCTTCCCAGCAGAGTTTTAGTTATGTTTAATTATAAAAGTAGCAGCCATGCCGTCTCCTGAAGCTACTGTTGTTGGGAGAGTGGGGATGTCGTAGGAATGATATTTCCCGGCCTGACGGAAGCTTGGGTAGGGTAAGAGAGGCAGGTCACAGGAGTAGCTAGGCTTTGAGATGGATTTTAGGGACTTCTACAATAAGACCTATTTTCCTTCCCAATTTGCTGGCGTTGTGTTTACCACCTTTCAGGCAATGCTCGAGGCGGTTTTTGGAAGCCCCGTGATTCGAAAGCAAGCAGTATCGCTCTCAGTCGGCTGCGAGACGTGATCTCGGCCAGAGGTCAAATTGCCAGCCTCCCAAAATTAGGCCTACCCACGTCGTGCTGGTGGACACGAACCCCAGACCTGAACAGAGGTCAGGCCGCATTCTTCTACAAGGATACACAGAATATTGCATAAAGGTACGTCTGAAAGTGTAAACTTCAACCCAGCACCTTTACTACCATACGACTCTTGCTAAATTCATTTTCAATTCTCATTTTTACCCCTTCTACATCAGAAGCCCTTTGTCCTCATCGGGCCACGTGCTCCCCTTTGTGACTTGTTAAAGACCTAGTTTTCGTGCATACCTCAGTGAACCATTCGAGTTTACCTTCCCCAATGTTAGAGAATTAATCAGCCTTAATCAAAGCAAGAAGTCATTTTTCCTTTTATCTCGTTTAATCTGGGATTCTTTTCCAGATTCCATGAGTCACGTGCCGTCTCTGCCCGCAAGTGTGCATTAACCCAAGTGAATGAAAATCAGCTTGAATGATGAGACTATAAGCCCCAACGTGGGGGCCAATATCATTTAACTTTTCTCCAGGCCAGCACGGGCCTTTCTGTAAATAAATAGTTTTAAAGTAACGAGCTGAGTTTTCTGGCGACCTTCCCTCTAAAGAAAGTTTACGGTAAGTTCAAGCAATTCCCTCTTGAAATCCCTAAATTACTTCCGTTTACGTATCTAGTCATCTCACAAGGCCCTATATACGTAAAAATATATATATATATATATATATATATATATATATATATATATATATATATATATATATATATATATATATTATATATATATTTATACACGTATATATATATATATATATATATATATATATATATATATATATAATATATATATATATATATATATATATATATATATATATATATATATATCATCTATATATATATATATATATATATATATATATAGTATATATATATATATATATATATATATATATATATATATATATATATATAATATATATATATATATAGTACATCTATGTTTAGCCAGACCACTGAGCTGATTAACAGCTCTCTTGTGGTGGTCCGAACGATTAAATTTTTATTTATATGGCTGGTTACTTAGCGGCGGTTCCTACATCTTATTGTGGGATCGAAACCACATTATATCGAGAAATGATTTTCTAATCACCAGAAATAAACTCCTCTGTTACCTCTGTTACCTCACTGGGGCATCCAGATTGGGACTTTCACTTTAGATTATTCTTTTCGTCAATCTTCTGTCCGTAGTTGATGTCCCCATGGAACTCCTTTGACATTCCGTTCGGTCTTTATTATTCGCCTTTAATACGAAAATCCTTCTGATTTATGCCTGAACTCCGATGTATGACGTTTTCTTTAGGACAGACTAGTTTATGGTTTTAAGATACTGTTTCACTTGTTTTTGTTCCAAATCTTCTCACTAATTCTCCTACCTTGTGAATTCTTAAGGTTCAAATAGCTCAATTTGCCAAAAACTTAGGTGATGAGGCATATTTTTAGGGTACATTTTCTGTAGTTAACGTTCCTAAAAGTTTGGGACTCAGGAACCTCAAGAAGTTTTAAGGAAATATTCCGATTACCTTAAAAAAAAGTTGCTGGAAAAACTAATAGGGATTTTCTCCATAACTTTTGTGAAACCTTGAATTTTTTAATGCCACTTAAGGTAAAGACGGGGAAATAGAAAACAAATGCACTAATATATATTTCCTTTCTGATTTCAAGATTTACATCGAAAAATCCTCAAATAGGTATAGTAGATGTTCACGTGCCTCTTCAACATAAATAAATAATGTTTACGGAATCTTTTAGAAAGGTGAAATGTTTGCCATTGATCTTTTTACACAAGGGCAAAGGCAGGGAAACTAAGTAAGCATAAGCAATTATGCTTGGCAAAAACGGAAAAAGGGCTGAGAAAGGAGGAAAGAATGGAGGAAGAAGTAATGTAAAAAATTCATTAAGTATTTTTCGAATGTAGGTGAAAGAAGCTATTTTTTTTCTTCGGCTTGGATATATAAAAACATGCTATACCTTTACTTAGATTGGCAATTAAGTTCTTTATTTTTCCGTTTGAAAGATATTCTTTACACGATTCTCTGTCTCAGCGAAAAGATTTCAGAAAGAGGTTATTTGTTTTTATCTCACCAAACTCTGCGGTTATATGAAAACTATGAAAACGTTGCCGAAATGCCTCAGAAATATTAAAAAAAAAGTGAGAGAGAGAGAGAAAGGTATACAAAACGGTACTGAGAGAAAAGTGGCCTCGGTTTTGGAAAATATAAAAGAAATGAGGTGGCATAAAGAGAACATATTTCCTAATATAAAAATAAGTAAATCTACAGCTTGATGACTGCGGGCACTTGCCTGTAAGAAAATTGAGCATAATTGATCGGAATTTTTACAGCCCTCTGCTTACTATGAGCGTGTTTTTGTGCAATGTATATGCAGTATGAAACGTTTAAAGATAGCCTTTTTCTTTTTACTTATATGTAAAATGTTGGCGGTCGAGGGGTTATATCTGCGAAGCTTGACGGGTACCATTAAGTAGTTATTTCCATTAAGAATCCTGTAAGCAGCGGTATTTCTAGAATGACAAGAAAGATGGGACGGCGGGCTCGTATTAATCTGTTTGCTTCTTTTAAAGAGAGAGAGAGAGAGAGAGAGAGAGAGAGAGAGAGAGAGAGAGAGAGAGAGAGAGAGAGAGAGAGAGAGATATGACGTGAATCAAGATTCTCTTGCTGACATTTTGCAAATTTCATGGATCCGTGATACACGAAGTGTTTATTTTTTTAATTTTCTTTTTTATAAGAAAATAAAGTTTTTATTGTCTCAGTGGAAGGGGAATTTTAGATGTTCCTCTGTGCCCGACTCTTAATGGTTAACACGAAGCTGAGTAATAATAATAATAATAATAATAATAATAATAATAATAATAATATAATAATAATAATAATAATAATGACAATACACAAAGCACTACACCCAAGAGCAAATACGACAGACTATATACATAACACGAAAGGAAGGAGGGAGAGGACTACTAAGTATAGAGGGACTGCGTCAACATTGAAAACAGAGCACTGGGGCAATATCTGAAAACCAGTGAAGACGAGTGGCTAAAGAGTGCATGGGAAGAAGGACTAATAAAAGTAGACGAAGACCCAGAAATATACAGAGACAGGAGAAAGACAGAAAGAACACAGGACTGGCACAACAAACCAATGCACGGACAATACATGAGACAGACTAAAGAACTAGCCAGCGATGACAATTGGCAATGGCTACAGAGGGGAGAGCTAAAGAAGGAAACTGAAGGAATGATAACAGCGGCACAAGATCAGGCCCTAAGAACCAGATATGTTCAAAGTACGATAGACGGAAATAACATCTTCTCCCATATGTAGGAAGTGCAATACGAAAAATGAAACCATAAACCACATAGCAAGTGAATGCCCGGCACTTGCACAGAACCAGTACAAAAAGAGGCATGATTCAGTGGCAAAAGCCCTCCACTGGAGCCTGTGCAAGAAACATCAGCTACCTTGCAGTAATAAGTGGTACGAGCACCAACCTGAGGGAGTGATAGAAAACGATCAGGCAAAGATCCTCTGGGACTATGGTATCAGAACGGATAGGGTGATACGTGCAAATAGACCAGACGTGACGTTGACTGACAAAGTCAAGAAGAAAGTATCACTCATTGATGTCGCAATACCATGGGACACCAGAGTTGAAGAGAAAGAGAGGGAAAAAATGGATAAGTATCAAGATCTGAAAATAGAAATAAGAAGGATATGGGATATGCCAGTGGAAATCGTACCCATAATCATAGGAGCACTAGGCACGATCCCAAGATCCCTGAAAAGGAATCTAGAAAAAACTAAAGGCTGAAGTAGCTCCAGGTCTCATGCAGAAGAGTGTGATCCTAGAAACGGCACACATAGTAAGAAAAGTGATGGACTCCTAAGGAGGCAGGATGCAACCCGGAACCCCACACTATAAATACCACCCAGTCGAATTGGAGGACTGTGATAGAGCAAAAAAAAAAAAAAAAAAAAAAAAGAAAAAAATAATAATAATAATAATAATAACTAGACTTGATGTCCCCAACCGGATAACCATATTCAGACACAACTTTATAATCAGAAAGTAAATACTGAAGGGGTCTGATCTCGTGCTCTCCAAAAATCACATTATCTCCATGCTTGAAGAACAGTGATCGTGCTTCCTAAAAAGTAACATTCTGAAGATGTATAGATTTCTGGACACATTGTCAATATTTTTCCGCTAACAATTGTGATGGTACATTAGATCTGCAGCAAATGGGTCAGATACTCCAAACAAAGCATTTACTACTCGATCCATTCTCTCACTCTTCCCTTCATCTTCCAAAAACACTGGATGTCTCTTAAACGTGTGTCATGATGATTTCTGGGTTCTTCTGAAAAGATTTCCATGCTTACGAATAGGGTGTCTTTCATCAGCTGGTTTTCCATACCAAACACAATGATCTTTGTCATATAGAGAAGGACCTGGCATAGATGACCGTAGTCTTTTTCTTGGAATTGGACCTATGTCGTCATCAGAGCCTGAAAATAAGAGAATTTGTTTGATCAACTGCAACGGAAATAGTTATTAAATTCATTCAATTGGTAAGATTGCCAAACCAAATGTGCGATTTCATTTTTACAGTAGTTTCGGAAACAAGCTTACATTCTTTGAGGCTGACCTGCATTTTTTCTGAGCCTTCTGTTGTTTTTCCTTATGATTCACTGCCTGTTTAAGTATTCTAGGTGAAAAGATTGACGTATAACAGGAACTATGTATGTACTTGTTTGCAGGACCTCCATCCCAATCAGTTGACTTGTAGAGATCGCCATACTTATCAAGTCCATCCCTCTTCAGATTTAGTGCGTAGTGCGTCCCACTTTTCTTTTCCAACGGTTTCTTTTAATTTTCGGTTTCACGAGGGCAGATTCGAGACAGCTTGTTACCCGAAGATAAGAAGTGAGTTTTCTCAGAACTGCTAGATTACGATTGCACAGCGCTGATTAAACGCCCTGTAACCATTTAAGACACGTACAAGATCGTTGGATATAGCCAGCGTTCATATATTCTAAAGCTCACCATATTTCACCTGCCCCAGGCACACTTACACGATACCAACTCATAATTAATAGCTATAAGCACTGATGCAGGCTGTTTCATGAGGTAGCAAAGTTCATTGTATTTAAAAACAAAAACCACCACCTTGTCTGTAATAATTATAAATAAAGCATAAAGGATACTTATCAACAATAATATGTGCTCCAGGAGTAGTTCAGGATAGTTCATGTTGTAGCGCTCCATCATGGCCCGTAATTCTACAGGACCGCTCTGATTATGCATGTACTGCATAGGGATCCTCTTCCCCATGTCGACAACTTGCGTAGTCACTGCCGTGTACGCTCCATCAAAGTTGTAGACCCCTCCAGAAAGAGGAAGGCAAAGTGACGTGCCGCAGCTTCGTCGGTCTGCATACTTAATAATCTACTGAGGACATTTCTAATGGCCCAAATAGGGCTTAGGAAAGATCTCCTTAGAAAATTTCGTCGGAGTCATGTTATGGGTCAGTTAAAAACTCATTAACCCTGGAAATATATTCTTCATAACGAACGCTCTGTCACTGCGAATACATCTGTAAAAGACTAATCATCTAGTCCCTGACATCACTACTGCCTAATTATGTGCTAAAAAGAAAAAAGCTGAATTCACCAAAATCGGCTCTAACACCCCAAAGAATTTGCCACCTTTTCAATATTCAAAATTCAAGCCCAAAAATAATTCGCAAAAGAAAAGAAGAGATAAAAGAAAGAGAGAAAAAAAAAACTACATCAAACTAAAAGGTCAAAAGAGTTAATTCCCGTTTTTTCCCTTCTTCACTCGCATCCCAGCATCAACGCAATACCGCAACCCCAACAGATCTGGGGATAAGAGCTGAGTTTCCACAGATCTGCTAAATTGTGCTTGGGCAGTGCTGATTGAACTCTGTGTAACAATTTGAGACACCTACAAGATAGCTTAATGTAGCCAGCGTTCATTTATTAGAAACATCAGCATATTTCACTTATTACATTTGTAATAAATTTCTCTATGTACGCTATATATGTGTAAATTCTAAACGTAACTAACATCCGAAGAAGTTTTTTTTAATTCCCTATAATCATTCACGTATTAGATCAGTAATTTAGTTAGCAGTGTATAATAACGGTCTGTATGAATGCTACATCCTATTAGTTTTGACAGCTGATTAAATAAACGTTTGAATCAATGCAGCTCATTAGTTAGTGCAACACCGAAGAAAACAGTAAATCAAAAGCCTCTTGTACTTCAACTTCATATACACATATTTCGAAATTACTTGCAAAATTAGAAGCCAAATACATTATAAAACTGTGCTTGAAACTGTAGCGTTACTATAATGGATGTTGATTTGGTTCCAGTTTTCATATGTTTATAGATATTTATTATTTATCAGTTCACGT
This sequence comes from Macrobrachium nipponense, assembly GCF_015104395.2. Classification (NCBI taxonomy): domain Eukaryota; kingdom Metazoa; phylum Arthropoda; class Malacostraca; order Decapoda; family Palaemonidae; genus Macrobrachium; species Macrobrachium nipponense. The sequence goes on along the minus strand of NC_061087.1, from coordinate 68,053,816 downwards.
AATTTTTAAGTCATTTGTAACTCTCTTCATCTTAGCAAAAATAATCAAAACGTTGTTTTGAAAACTGCCCGATGATATAAATGCGTCCGCCCCCTCCGTCGCCTCTCTCTCTCTCTCTCTCTCTCTCTCTCTCTCTCTCCCTCTCTCTCTCTCTCTCTCTCTCTCAGATCTTTAAAATGAGTTTCCTCTTCCTCACTTCCCTATGTGTTGCATGAATGTCCCGTAACTATCAGATTTATATTGGAAACTACAGAAATGGCGGCTTCCATCAGGTAATCTGATATACAAATCTTTTAAGTCTACCTTTATTGATCCGTGACTAGACATTTAGCCGGGAAACTTAGCCGAACGGATATTTTGTTGACGGACATTTGACCGAACGGACATTTAGCCGAACGGACATTTAGTCGACGGACATTTGACTGAAAATTTACAAGTGTGAATAGTAACAAGCAATACTTTAAGTATTTTAGTTACTGGTTAATAAAAAAAATATAAAATAAAAAAAAAATGCAGTAAGTATTTGACTGCTCTCTCCTTAGCTTTGTAACTAGACGGCAAATAGAAGGGTGGGTGAATGTCTTTCTCTGTTCAAACACCATGTGCAATCCTTCTAAGAGAGTTTGTAGTCCGTGGAAGACCTTGTGCGGTTGTCTCGAAAGTGTTCCAAATTTCTGTAATCTAATAATGGCATTCGTCGTCTTCCACGTTGAATAACATCAATCCATGTTGCTTCAAAGTAGCCAAGAAACCCTGAGCAACGTCGTCTTTTGTTTTTATCGTCCAACATATCTTCCTTTGCGTTCACATCGCCAGTATAATCACGGTCTTTTCTTTTATCAAAAATGTAGGCGTAGCCATCATGCAAAAGCTTTCTCGTATCGTTGGTACGACTTCCATAGTCTGTAAATAGAAATTATATACATACATACATATATATATTATATATATATATATATATATATATATATATATATATATATATATATGGCAGTAATGTAGTAAATAAATATAAATAATATGATGAGCAGGCGCTGAAAATAAAAAGTGGGGAAACGATAACTTATCTTTAAAACCTTTGATCAGCAACTGCATCAGTGTCGAGGCAGGTCACTAACAAAGTAGGTTTCGTTTATCATGGCTGGTTCAAAATGTTTGAGCTGAAAATGGCAGTTACTCCATTGAACAAATGAGATGGTAAACTCTAAGCAAATGCCGATTGTTTTCGAACTGTTACGATTGCTTGTTATAATGAACAGAACGATAGAGGGTGTGACACATGTGAAGGTATGTCAGCTACATTTTCGGCCAAATGTTCTTCGGTCAAATGCCCATCGACCTAATGTTCGTTCAGCCAAATGTCCGGACGTCGGCCAAATGCCCGTTGGCCAAACGTCCCGGAGCCAATTAATCCAGGTTCCTGATTTGCTCAGAAGTAAGTTAACCACTAAAGGGCTATAAAAGATCGGTGTTAATAATAAATAATAATTAATAATAATAATAATAATAATAATAATAATAATAATAATAATAATAATAATAAAAAAAATAATTAATAATCTTTATTATCAGCTCAAGGCCAATATACATGGAATATGTGAGGATATAATTTTACCCTGCTAAATGAGTGCTTATAAAACAACAAGATATAGGTTATGAAGGCAAACAAGTATATGATTATAATCAGTTTGCGATAATCACTATACATTTGGTCTTTCACAAATAACTCTTGTACTATCAAGGCAATCACCTAGGGAATGAAATAGAATTTGTTCTCATATTTTACAACATGAGATTCAATGGTTTTGTCATTTTCATTGAAAATCCCAGTTGTTTGGAGCATATTCACAGTTCGAAATAAAAGAACTGCAACCTAAATGTAAACATGATATGTAGTTAATGTACGTTTTTGCTTGAGAATCAACCGGTTTTACTTTTGTCATCAATATATTATACCCTATATACTCAACAGTATCATAGGCAAATAGTGACTACTGTATCTTTCCCTTTTATAATAATTTGAAATACAAAATTTGTGTTTTTTAAAAAATAATTTGTTAAAATCAAAGATACTCGTAAAGGTAATGAATGAGTCACTGTTAAATGGTATATGGCTAATAAACTATGTTAATAAACAATGTGACAAAATATTTCGTGGTTAACATAAATTTTAATGAAAAGTAACTTGCAATTCCATTTGAGGCTACTGAGTGTTTACCGAAATTCACAATAAACCATAATTATATACTAGGATTGAGTTCTAGACACAATCAGGTGCGAAAGTTGAATCTGTTGTCCGACAGCTGGGAGACGTGACGATACGGTAGGGGAAGTTCGGGGTGTTGGGGAAATTAACTTTGAAAGCAGCATCTGATGAGGTAGTGTGGCCTAGGATCTTTATGCCTTAGATTACCGCAAAAGTAGTCGTATTCATATAGTGAATAATTTCTAATTTTTTTACTATTTCTTCGTTGCTCTAGGAGATGACAATACTTGTCATGGGAATACTGTCAGTTACTAAACACAATTCTTTTACTCTCTAGAGATGCTAACATTATGGAACATAGTAATTCTAACGAGCTGTAAAGGTCCCAAGTTCAAAATACAACACAAAGTTTCAAGGGCTTCATACTCTGCATCTGTGGCCTTAAAGAAATTTTCTAGTAAACTATTTCATTGAGATTTGTTTTATTTATTTATTTATTTTCTTTTAACATATCCCAAACCCTCTTCTATAAGGAATGACTTTGAAGCATTCCTGTAAGGTATATTGTTTTTATTTAACACTGAAGTTCACTATCTACTCAGTTTATTTAGTATTTCCGGTAACTTAAGGTCTTTTGAGATCAGCTGAAGATGGTAATATTTTGTATGCAATAATTACATCTTTGGTCGATATTCTTGAAAAGTTTATGATGAATGAATGCCAACATCACTCCTTTGCCGTGTTGAGGTATGGAAAGTCAACCTGTTTAACCAGAATTTTGAATGTTTCATTTCTTGAATCGCTAAATCTCGCTGTTCTTAAGCATTGCTGATGCTAATGAAAATATAAGATCATCCCTCCGTTTTTATACGTGGTTGTGGTAAAAAAAGATATAAGCTATATAATAATTAGTAGGAAAAAATTGGTAATTTCATGAATTACAAAATCATTTTCCATTTATTTTCTCACATATCAAATTATAACATATGAATCCTACCCATAACACAATTAATACGGTAAAATGGAAACGTAAAACAGCACATTATAACGAGAAATGTGTATTTTCCTTATTTTATACGAGAAAACATAGGTTTCATGATGTTTATTACTATTAGATTGCCTCTTATAAACATTCCGCCCTGTTTATATTCTGCTTAAAGCTAATATTTAGACCTAAGTGAGTTCAAGAAGTGTGCCAAGCAATTTTGACTGTCATGTTGCTTCAGCTCTTTCTCACTCTCATCTGTTGATTAGTTCTTCTTTCCATATCCTCTTACCTATTTTTGTTCCAATTACCAGATGCGTTACAGACTTCGGGGAAGACATGTAACTGACAACTTCTGGCTTGATACTTGTTATGCATTTTAAGTGAATACGTTATACTAAAAATGTTTTTCATATTTTAGCTTTGTCTGGACACTCCCAATTTTGTTATTGATAATAATTTCGTCCTCCCATGGTTACGAACCAGCGGTCAGAGTGAGGAGAAATTAGGACTGCAGGGACATTATCTACTTCGTAGATAATGTCCCTGCAGTTTACAAATCTCTGTCGAACTTACGTATTTGTATTTAGAATTGATGCCCAACCCCCTCTGCCATATTATCCAAGTCAAATGTTCGTCGCACGTAGCCATATTATGAATTCTTATCACATCACCGTGATTCATATACATGCGTTAAGCTAAAATTGTATTTTAATATCTAATTCGCTCTACCTCAGAATTAATATTATATATTATATATATATATATATAATATATATATATATATATATATATATATATATATATATATATGGTCAAAATCATTCATGTGTACAAATAAAGCACTCGTCGATTGACCTGTTCTAACTGCGTAACGGTGTTGTTTTAGACGGTAATTTAGTTCTTTACCAGTTTGACCAAGGTATTTGTAATTACAGCCAGCACAAGGAATCGTGTAAATACAGCCACTAGTTTGTTTTGGGAAATTACTGAAAGTTTTCAGTAATTTCTGAATAAAAGAAAGATTGACATTATATGGCAGTGTTAAGATATTTTCTCTCACAAAAGGCTCCCTATTGTTAGTGGAATAAAAAATATTTCTAGCTTTCTGCAAAGATTTGTCAATTAAAAACTTTGGGTATTTTAACCTATTTCCTACGTCATAAATTTTACAATTCTCGGAGTCTAGGAATTCCGGACTGCATATCCGTAGCCCTTAAAAACATGCTACAAAAAACTGAGAGTTTTACATTAACAGGGTGGTCTGAATAATAGTGGATATAAGAACAGACATTGGTAGGTTTTCTGTAAACATCAAACACAAATCTTCTATCCCTTCTATGAACCAAAACATCTAAAAACGGTAATGAACAATTATTTTCTTCTTCAACGGAAAAATGCATCTGAAGTAATATTTTGTAACCATATTGTAAAAATAAACATAATTGATTCTGCATTTATTAAGCATTTAACGATAAGCTTATGAATCTGAGTTCAGGTCTTTTTAAATTTGATAGTTACCTTGTTTATAAAATTGTAGGGGAAATACAATGTCACCTTTTAGCAACAGCCTGTTAGTATACTAACTGCAGTTTCAGTTCTTAAGCACTTTTAAAGTATTCTTACTTGTTTGGTAGTGACAATTTGTAATGATAATTCTGCTTGTTAATGGCTTTGATCTTTGTTCTGTGACTTTTCTTATTTTATGTTTCTATTTATTTATTTTACTTTGTACCCCGAAGAAGTGTACGCAATAAACGAAAGCGCTTGGTACCTGGTCTTTGATTCTTCACCTTTCATGTGGCTATTTACGTATATATATATATATATATAGTGTGTGTGTGTGTGTGTGTGTGTATATATATATATATATATATCTATATATATATATATATTATGTTGTGTGTGTGTGTGTGTGTGTAAATGTTTCACACATAAATAAATTTCTGACTCCCACCACGGGATCGATCCTAGTCCTGCGAGTAAGTTCAGAGTATTGATGATTAGGACACTTTAAAGAACATGGTGAGTAAAAAATTTATTTCTTTGAACTCTATTCCATGTATTCAATTTCCTGATATCTCACAGTGAAAGGGTTAATTCTAATGAGGTGTTAGCAGTTCGAGCATTGATTGATTGGATAGAAAATTTGGGTTAGATTCCTTAGTACGTTATGCCTTAGTCGCCTTCCCGGAGAAACATCCGATACTTAGTACAGGTTCCAACTCCTTTTATGACCAATGTGTCCGAATTGACAATGCTTAGGACTTTGAATCGCAAGTCAACGGTTTGGACCCGTTGTGAGTGAGAAATATACACACACACACACACACACACACACACACACACACATATATATATATATATATATATATATATATATATATATATATATATATATATACATATAAAACATCCTGTTTGAAAATGTAGTCGTCTGTAACGTCTTTGTAGATATATATATATATATATATATATATATATATATATATATATATATCTATAAATATATTATATATATATATATATATATATATATATATATAGTGGTTTCTAACACTATCTATCGCATATTTTGGATACGCTCGTCACTACAAAGCCTTAGATCTAAAGAAAAGAACGTGAAACAAACTTTGACTCTGTAGCAGGATTCGAACTCATTTCCGGACTATCAGAACAACGCAACGGCATGTTACTCGCCTGGTAACGAAGGTAAACGTGACTGGATCCAAATAAGCGATTTAGCGATATTTTTTAAATAAACTTTATTTTGTGAGTGCAATGCCAACGAAAATATTAACTATTGAAAAGCATGCATATATTGGAGAAATATACCATTATATCTTTCGGTGAAGTTAATTAGTAACTGTCAGTATGCTAAGCATTTTTTTTACTCCAACTTACTGAGAATCCTACGGGAAATGTTAATTTAAAAAAAAAATAAATAAATTAGTTTTACGTTTTTCTGTATATAGCTTTTCCATTACTTGATACAAAATGAAAGGAACGTCAGTTTTCAATAACTGGCGACTCCAGGCAGTAGAAAAATTAACAGCCCAACCAGCAAAACAACCTATGGAAACCATTGTTTTGCCTAAATCATGTTCTGAGTATGCTGATAAAGAACGCGATAAATAATGCAAAGATTTAATAACTCTTTTAACATGAATATATAGAAAAACCAATCTGCTTATAAGAATAACATTTACTTTTTATGTGTTCTGCATCATTCATGGCCTATAAATATGCAGTCTTTTATAACTGCCTCAGGTTTCCAATCACTGATCTATCATGTCAACCCATCGTTTAAAATTCAAGGTTTTGGATTGTATTTGATATTCGGTATCATTTTCTCTTTCTACAAAAACAATGCATTGCGTCTATACGTTTATTACATTAAAATAGATATCATAAATGCAAGTACCACCTGACTCTTTCATTATATTTTTAGAAGTATTTAGATTTTTGTGTAGTTTCTATTGATTCAATTGCCATTAGCAAAAAAGGTTAGGAAATATCGTAGTTCGAAGTGTAAGTCAGTAATATGTAGTGGAATTCGGTAGATGTTTCATTTCGCAGGACAAAATTAAGCATTAAACGGGATTGGAAAAAATTTCAATCGTGATTAAACTCTGTTCGACTCTGAATCCTGCAGTAAAGTTGGGCGGCTTGAAGTGATCGACTAATGATACCAGATTCCGTGCCAAGCAGAATGTCGCTCCACATCTGTTTCTCATTTTATGTGATTACTGTGCTCAAAGCTTCACACCAAAATGAGAGACAAGATCCTGGATTAGCTCTGCGAAGAGGAGGTCGTAGAAGATGGATGTCATGAGATTGAAAACAACAACTTACCTCGTGAAGACTAAAGACATGTGTATGTCTGGGCTTCAATAATATCTTATTCTTTTGTGTGCCACGTAAACTTTAACAACAATGTATTAGATTTCAAAAGAAATTCCTTGTTTTTAATGAACATTTCAATCTATGTGTTAAGAGGTTATGACTATTAAAATACATCTATTGTTCTGTTCCGTGTGACTTTACTGTACACCGCATTACTATTGCATAATTTCGATTGCTAATATTGTATATATGTGTTACAAACCGCGAGAGGTCTGCTACAGGTTCGATATTAAAATAAACAAAAAGAATTCAACACCAACAGTTGAAACTGGGGATACGAATATAGAAAGATACACAAACAGAACAAAGGTTTATTTACAAGCTTACTAACAAAGATAAATGCGGAATGTTTCCTCCTATGTACATAGCAAAAGTAAATTCTTACATTGCGTGAACTCGTGAACTGGGGAAACAGTGTGGTAATGAAAATACTTGCTGGCCAGTTATGTGGCTGTCGGAAATCAATGCTCAACGTGATGGCTTCACAAAAGGAGAACTGTAACTTCAGACGTCTTCTTGACTCTGTATTGCAGAAAGCAATTTCTATTTTTGATACTTGAAGGACAGGTTCCTCAAAACCACCTTGTAAGACGTTTCTTCTCTGAAGGCTTGCTAAATGTCGGAATACCTCGGTAGTTCTCTCTAACTGGACGACTTGACTCGAATCTGACCAAGCTCTCGTGCGCCGACTTCCTCTCTTATCCTTCGCCAGTTCCTTCTTCTCTTATCTCTCTCTGCTGGTCTCTCACTGATGATCTGATCTCTTATAATCTCTACTTCCTCCCCAGGGCACATATATATATTCAGAGATCTGTGGCGGGGCTGAAGGGGGCGGAGCATAACAGCGAATGTCACAGACTCCCGAATAGACAAGAACGTCTTAGAAGGTTCTCGACGAAGTATTGCATCATTTTTCGCGGCGTTTTCTGACGACGTGACGGCGCGTGTTGCGTTCCACAACATGCCTGGCGATTCTAGAACAATCATGAGAACAGGCGCCTCCAACGCGTGCGCGAATGCCTCTTTGCTGCAGACCTACTTGAAGAAAATGCATTTTCCTTTCTTTTGATGTGTTTTACTTCGTTATAGAGCGATTACCATGACAATATGTTAATAAGAAATAAGACCTTTTACTGAAAACGCAATTTCTATTCATATCATGTCAGAACGCTTTTACAGTGCTTGCAAAGTTTATCAAATTGTTAACATCAAAATGGAAGGTTTTTATGAAGTGTAATGAACGAACTTTTTGCTTTTATGTCGCAGTTGAAATATACTTTCAAACAGTCAATCGTAGACTTCATATATTTTTTTACGGCGTCTCTGTTCTTTGTTAGAATCGTTACTTATGATACTAATTAGTTAGTCCTATAAAATACGTTTGATTTTTTTACTCTCTGCACAAAACATACAACAACCAGGTGCACAACACTTCTATGAAACATTCTGAATTTTAATCTATATACACGCATACAGTATGTTTCCATTGCCGGGCGATAGAATGGAGAGAGAGAGAGAGAGAGAGAGAGAGAGAGAGAGAGAGAGAGAGAGAGAGAGAGATTTCCAAATACATTCATCCAGTATTTTCTTATTGTATACGAGTATATCGCAGCCCTGCCACGGTGGGAAGGAAGTTTTATTTTATATATTTTTCTTTTGTCGAGGAAAGTACCTAATTAGTGGGAAATGGATGAACCGGTCCAAATATGCACAGCTATCGAAGTTATCGAAGTTAATTGTTGTAATTCGTAGCAAATTCGTCCACATAAACAAACTCAACTACTATGAGATTCAGGGCCTCTGTAACACGGTTTTTTCGCAATAACTTTTTATCTATGCATTTCATAAATATAACGCTTATTCAGAATACATATTATATCAACACATAAATTTTTAGTATATTCTGCACTACGTAGGTTGAATAAATTTGGTACTTATAATGTAAAAGTGACCTTTTTTGAAGACGGGCCAACTTACTCAGAGAAAAGGTTTCGAACGCACTCGTTACGTAACTTATGACATCATTTCTTCCCTGTTTCTCGATGGATGATTGGCTATACGTAAACGAAGGCTAAACCTCTGGCAACATGACATACAAATTTAAAATTTTAAAAATACAACAAAGCAGTACACCTTAATGAACTCTGGAACCTCCCCACTGATAATTGTCATAATGAACAAACCAACAAAATATGTTAATAAATACAAAAACACTTCGATTATTAGTCTAATTCCCAAAATAAGTTTCCAAAGAAATTACAGTCTACTTTATAGGTCACAATCAGATTGACAAGATATAGGGAATAGTTGGTAATTACCAAAAACATAGTCGACAAGCTTGATTTGATAACTGTTATATCCTATGTCAAGCAATTTTATTTATTGGCTATCTACCTATTTACTGAAAAAAAAATAGCCGGTACCGTATATTGGCTTTAAACCTTCACCAATAATTATCGTCAGAATGGTGACTTCATGAGGCTCCACCCACTTTCGCCTCGTTATAATTCAGGATAACACTGAAGGCTACCATGGGCATTGTTGGATTAGAAAATTTAAACTTCTGGCTATAAAAACTAATTTTTCGAGTAGTTGTAAGAAGTGCTAAATGATCCTCAAGGATCCCAGCAGTTGGTCTAAACGTTTAATTCATGTATATTACTGCTATACTGTTGCGGCACTACTGCTACAGTAGTATTACTACGCTAGCACTGATACCCCATCCACATCTATGTATCGTTCCGCCATTCATAAAGTCTCTGGGTTTCAGAGCCGATGGCATTTCTGTCTGGTGGATGGGCGGGGCAACATTTAGTCAAGAGGTGTTTGTTTACCTTGCTTACGTAATGAATGTTTTTCGACTCTTGGCTCGTAATCATTGGCCGTGGCGTCGGCTAGTTCATTTTTACTCTATAAAAAATCAAAACCATCGGGTTTAGGTTATTGATAATGCTGACAAAATTTGTGTGTGGTTGTAAAATATACATATGTCAACTTTCAGCTACATCCGATGCTTTGACAAG
>NC_061087.1:68023696-68031196 GCF_015104395.2 Macrobrachium nipponense | reverse complement strand
CATTATCGGCCTTGATTAATAAATTTTTATCATTACCTCTATTAAACATTTATTCTTATTATCATCTTTTTTTTTTTTCATTTTCATTGCGGCACTCTCAGTAATATATTATGTGAAATCTTTGCATTATGAAGTTCAGGAATTTATATCACACCCATACAGCTCAAAAGCAAATGGGCCGTTTACCATAACATCAAATGTTTGCATATGTACGATCCTCTAAAACTTATGAGTATACGACGTGTGAAATTAAAATTTGGTTTATATGTCATATAAGGCAACATTTAATTAAATACTCTATTTGTTACCATGAAGAATTTTGCAAATAAATAATCACTGCAATTTCCGTGATTGATTTTAGTAAGGAAATGAAAAATGGATACATTCTGTAATTAATAAAAAAGTTTGATAGTAGTGAAACGCTCGTGACATGTTCTTTCGGAGGCGTTTTATTTTGTTACTAATATATATATATATATATATATATATATATATATATATATATATATATATATTATATATATATATTATATGAATAACTTGATCACGAAGTATATAAAACGTGATGCTATGTAAAAATAAAGGCTTTTGCCACGAAGGAAAAAAAATTAAAAGCGAGATAGCCAAACACTTTCGGTCTAGTTCAACCCTTTACTGAGGCACAACTGAGTAAAGAAAGGGTTGAACTAGACCGTAAGTGCCTGGCCATCTCACTTTTCATTTTTTTTCCTTCGTGGCAAAAACATTTATTTATATGTATATATATATATATATATATATATATATATATATATATATATATATATATATATTATATATATATATGTGTGTGTGTGTGTGTGTGTGTGTGTGTGTGTGTGTGTGTATGTACACAAATTATCATAAAAGCTTCCAGCAAAATATCTTAGCGAGCCGTTGCCTAAGAAAATTTAATTTACATCACAATAAGGAGGAACTACGAAATCCTACATATATAGAGAAATACTTCACTTTTACATCTCTCTCTCTCTCTCTCTCTGCCACATTAGTATTTAGGGATTATTCGTCATATCTTCTTCAAACTTTAGGTACCATTTTAATTACAAAACAGGACATCGATTACAGCAGATTTCTCTGTCTGTCTGTCTGTCTGTCTGTCTGTCTCTCTCTCTCTCTCTCTCTGTTATCTGTTATTTTAAATTTATGCTATTTCAGTCCTTCCTTGTGTCTCAGGCCATCTACAGCGGGAGCTGTGTTAGGTCCCGGGTGCACTTTCGCGTCATCTCAGTTTGACTTTTGATATTGTAAGTATGATGTCTCAGGATGATATAAAATGAGATGGCACCTTCAATCTGATGTCCGTTTGTTCGCCATAGTGAATCAAAGATGGTGGTCAAAAGTAAGTATTCCTTAGTTTAACCAGACCACTGAGCTGATTAACAGCTCTCCTAGGGTTGGCCCGAAGGATTAGATATTTTCACTTGGCTAAGAACCAATTGGTTAACTAGCAACGGGACCTACAGCTTATTGTGGGATCCGAAACACGTTGTATCGAGAAATCAATTTCTAATCACCAGAAATAAATTCCTCTGCTTCTACGTTGGCAGAGCGGGGAATGGAACTTTCGACTACCAAATCGGTAGGCCAGCACGTTCACCACTAGTCTGACGAGGAACTAAAGATGGCGGTCATTTTGGGCTCTTTCTCCAGGTGGATCAACAACGAATCTTTGCAAAAATCTTAAATAATGATTTACTTGGCCTCGGTAAACTAATTGTACCAGACTAATTTGCTAATATTTACTAAACAATAAGCAAAGATGTACCAAATATCAATAACGGAAGTCAAATTCAGGGTCGTGAAACTGAATGTGGGACGTAACTCAGCTCTTGTGATGATAATTTAGGTAGATTTCTATGATTACATCAAAAGTGATTGAAAATTGCCTGCTGCATAAAAAGGAAAGGGAAAGGAAAAATATCCTCTATTTCCAGATAAGACTATAAAAAGAATATCTGATAATTCATCTGGCTCATCGTCTACAATACAGCTCATTCATGATGAGAAGAGCAGAAATTTTAATTCATTTGTCATTTGTCAGCATATATAAGACAGTCAAGCAGAAAAATAAAAAATCACTCACTTCTTCTGGATCGAAAACCTTGTCAGGAAATACCGAAGACGTAAGCTCTTGAATATCATTTATTGAATTTCCAAACGGCAAAGTGACCAGACCATCCTGCCCACCAACCAGAGTGCCATTGCCAACATCCAGTAACATTGGAAACGGCTCCTGCTCCCTCATCGCCGCTTAGTTGGACTCTTATGTTGGTTTGGAGTCTTTAACATCTGCCTGAAATGTCCTGGAAGCAACTCGGTTGTATTTCCCATGATCCGTATGCTGTACTTCAGATCTAGCAGGGCCCTGTCAAGCATCGAATGTCCCCTTGTAGCTTTTGCGCTTAAGAGAGCCACTGCTGATGTTGCAGGCTGCCATTTCTTTCTTAGACAGTTTCAAAGGGAGTTGAATGAAGAATTCACAGTCCTTCCACTAGTTAATAGAGTTTTTATTTAGCTTGAATGAACTGCTAGTGAAATGTATTTCATCTGTCGCGTTTTAACAAAAATACGATTGATAACACAAGTCTTGGCTGTCCCGCCGCAGGCATTAGGAAGTACAACCGTCCTGTTGGATTCTCAATGCTCGAGATTACTGCATTATCAGCACTGCTTTAGCCCTCTACCAGTCTGTGAAATACGACTGCACTATGATAAATCATGCCTGTATTTATAATAGCACTAAAATTACAACTTGGAGGATTTGCATTTTCCTAATTAGCGTATAATCTCGGATACTCGTCAGTATAAAGTAAATTTAGGTGATGTGTGGTTGGAGTGAAAAGTTACTGTATATTTATGATTTATTGAAATAGCCTGCAAATAATTATGAGTAAGTTTGACACAAAAAGCATCCGATGATGAATATAAATATATATATATATACATACATATATATATATATATATATATATATATATATATATATCTATCTATATCTATATATATATATATATATATATATATATATATATATATTATAATATATATATATATATAGATAGATAGATATATATATCTATATATATATATATATATATATATATATATATATATATATATATATATAGATAGATAGATATATATCTATCTATCTATATATAAGTATATATATTATATATAATATAATATATAATCTATCCTATCTATATATCTTATAATATATATTATATATATATATATATATATATATATATATATATATATATATAATATCAGATGAACAGACAAAACAGCCCAATACATCGGGTTGCTGAAAGGTTTGTCTACGTTTCAAGACTATGGCCTTAATTTCAAAGTTATAAAAGGAGGAAAGCCAAAAAATATGTAAACTACAAACTTGTCCAGCAAGATTAACATAAATTTTCACATACAAATAAATATGAAAAAAAAAAGAATAACTAAAAGCACGCAAAGCATTAAAGTATTTTTTTGTTTTTGTTTAAAACAAACCTTACAATCCGAGGTTCGGTTGCTGAAAGGTTTGCCAGAGCAAGAAGGAGTCGAGATAACCAAGGAAAGATAAGTGTGGGCGGTCATAGCAATGTATAACGGAACTGTTGTAGTGTTTTTATGTTATGTTGGAACAAGGTGCTTAGTGGCCAAGGACTCTAGTATAGGGAAGTGGCTTTCATTAAAATTATCTTGAAATCATCGTAGTTGATTTTTCATTTGCATATTTGTGTATGGTTACTAACATTTGAAAGCTCTGGGTTAGAACGCTTAATCCCTGTGCGGTAACTAATGCCTATATGTGAGTCACATCGTACTTTTAGCAGTAGCGAGTGCTTCCCACGTAAGTCTGTTCGTTGCACGAACAGCAAGTATACAAGTAAACTAGGCCAGACTGCATTAAAGCAGGCAATTTTTCTGTCTCGAAAGAATCCAACTATGAATGGTTTTTGGATTCCTTAAGATGAATTTTACACCAACTGCTGAGAAATGTTTGTTCATTATCTTCCTCTATTGTGGTATAAATGAGGTATCATAAGTGTATGGAAAGCTAATATAATATTTCAGTTTTGAAACTGCATGTACTGGAACTGTTGGCTGGAGTCGCGGAACATTTCAAGTTCAGCGACAAGGAGGCGGCTACGGTTCCTCCATTAGATGACGTCGGATCTACAATTCATTGACATGGTGTTTATTAAACACCAACGGGGGTTATTAGAAGGCGGTAAAAGTTCCGCCTACACCAGGGACAATTACGGTTCCTCAACTAGAGGATAATGGAGAGGACGATTTTTTCTTCAACGCTACACAGTTCCAGTGATTGACGTCATGGTGGCGATAATGATGGTCACAATGTACGTTAAAGGGGCCATCAAATTTAGATGCAGCTGATGGGGCATGAGGACCCCAGCTAGGGAAGTTACCTTATATCATGTAACAATATAAAGATTATGTGGACATTAAGACTAGTGCCAGCCTAGCATGTCAGGTGACACGGGTTTGGGGGCCAAGCCATGTAATGGGCACGAGATATATATTAAAATTAAAATTAGGTTGATAACGAGTTGGATGCGAAAACAGTACAGCCTCGAGTATTTTGGAGTTTTGCAAATTTATAAACAATGAATTCCTCAGGATGTTCAAACGAGACAAAAGTGAAGCCGCATTGACGAGATGTGGGCGCAGAAATGACCTGGTTAGCTCGGAATCACATGATTGTGACGTCAGTGCGCTAAATAGGACGTGTACACGAGCAATAGGAAAACGCACGTACATCAGAATAGACTAGCGTGCGTGCATTCATGTGTTCAGTAGCGTGTGTAAGTTTATACGTCTGTAAGAGCAAATCAATGGAATAAAATCTCTAGTGCTGTAGTTAATGGGGCAATTATACGACAGACGTTTAGTGTGAAACAAGGCTGGAGGAGGTGCTTGGAGACCTATCAGATAACTTAAAGTGGAAGAGAAAAAGATGTTGAAACTTTGAACAGTGACATTTATTTCAGATGCTCTGAGAGGGGAAGTGCGGTGCAACACTTAACATTATTGGTGCACTTTAAGATTTCCATTTTTGATAAATGTCATCTCTTTTGCAGATGGATTCGGATTGCCACTACCAAAAATGAATTCTCTAGACATTTATTTGACAGTAAGAATAAGTGGTGATAGTTTTATTCAGTATGATTATGCAGAACAGTAATGGTGTCTCATGGCTTTGTGATTTTAGATTAGTTTCATTTAATTTTCATGTTAGCTGTTTGAATTAGCCTAAGATGTATTGACTGATTTCAGCTAAACAGAGAGGACAGTCAATGGGAGCATTGAAGGTAGGTCAGGCTTACCAGTTAGGATTTCTCTCCTTTTAAATAAACGGGGTCATTTGACCCACGTAACACATATACACGAGCCAACACTTAAAAAAAAAACAGATAGAGAGAGAGAGAGAGAGAGAGAGAGAGAGAGAGAGAGAGAGAGAGAATTTTTATCACCGAGTCTTAAAATTAACACCGGAGATAACTGATGTGGGAAAGCCACCTACCCCCTTTTTTTTTTTTTGTATAAAGGAAATCAGAATCTGAATGACATGTTCCTTGAATGATCTTTGATATAATTTTTGTTTTTAATAATTTTGTACTACATTTCTTTTATGTCAGAATTACGAATCCTCAGAAAAAAATATTAGGCTAATGGTTTGGTGTCACTCTGAACGTGCAACTGAAATTACTAAATGTAAACTTAGTATATAAAGCTTCATATTAAGGTTTATCGCATTTTTCTTCTGGTTAATAAGAACACGAGAATGGCAAAACTGTTCTCTGCATATAACAATAAATTTTTAGTAGCAGGGATGGAAATACTTGCCTATGAAAAAAATCTTGAAAATATCTATGTTAAATCAATTCGGATTTTCATTAAAGTATGGGACTTGAATTTGCAACGAAATACTTTTCTGTTCTGGTGGATATGCGGATATCTACTGTAGTAGTGTTAAAAATATAAATAAACAAATGGCGTATGGTTATACACATAATTATTTCAAGTTGACAAGAGTTACGACATAACTGAAACAATCTCGAGAGCTTCCAAAAAAAGGTCTAAATTTATTTTAAGTCCTGTTGAGTAGAATTAAGAGAAAAGACTAACAGACTTAGTACCAGAAATAAAAACTGTATTTTCAATAGAACATAAATACATCATTAGCTGCCCTCTCTCTCTCTCTCTCTCTCTCTCTCTCTCTCTCTCTCCCTTCTCTCTCTTCCTCTCCTCTCTCTTCTCTCTCTATAATAATATATATATATATATAAATATAAGTATCTATATATATATATATATATATATATATATATATATATATATATATATATATATATATATATATTATATATATATATATGTATATATATATATATATATATATATATATATATTATATATATATATATATATATGAAATATATATATATATATATTATATATTTATTATAGATATATATACTATATATATATGTATATTAATATATATATATATATATACATTTTATATATATTATATTATATTATATATATATAGTATATATATATATATATATATATATATATATATATATATATTCCTATATCCAGTAGCACGAAGCGAAGAAACACATGCTTGAGAATATTTAATAAATCTATGGTAGAAAGGTAGTGGTTCAGTGACTTGGAACAAGTAGTTTCGCAGTTTATTCTACATTTCCAAGTTCACACTGAATATAATAGAAGTTGACAGACCTTTATATATAAAACAGAAAGAGGGGTAAAGTTATAGTTTGATAATCTGGGCATGGTGTTCGTTAAGCAAAATAGATAATGAAAGAGGATCAAGGTATAATCAAAGATGGAGATTTAAATTCTTTTTTGAGGTGGCTTCAATAAAAATGGCCTCCAACAGATTCCTTTTTCAGGGATGTTTGACCCAGCAGAATGTCGAGGAATTATCACATTTAATAGCATGGCCTGTCTTCAGCCAATGATCCTCAATGCCATATATTGCTAATCCTCTTAATATGGTATATTTGTGCTGAGATCATCTTACCTTTAGTTCTTTAGAAGTTTGCCCAATATAAATCTTATTACTGTTTTACAAGGAATACTTTATAAAATATTGTTTTAATTTGGCGGGCTATTCTCAATTAGTTTATTTCTCAAAATATTATTATATTTAAATACTAAGTTAATATCAATAGTTTTTAAAATGGATACAACAGGAATGAAAGTAGGATGAAATGGTTTACAGAGAATATTCTTAAATTCTTTCTTAATACTGATTGAATTGTAATACGGCTTTTTGCTTTATTTTTATAATGTTTTAAAAGAATATAGAGGGTAACATGTATCTCCTTTTTATCAATAATTTTAAACTCATTTTCTAAAAACTCCTGACTACATATTCTAAGTTCTCTGAAATACAAACTG
>NC_061087.1:68013696-68018696 GCF_015104395.2 Macrobrachium nipponense | reverse complement strand
TCGGAAAATCGAACCCTTTTGTATTTACTTACCCAAACACCTTAGCCAAATCCCTGATTAACGTCCAACAAAAGACATCTCCAAAGGACTCTGGGGTATACGAAATCCCATGCCAGGACTGTGACCAATCTTACATCGGATTTACAGGTAAATCCCTTCCCAGAGATTAATACAACACAAACGGTCAGTTAGGTATGGACAACAGAACTCGGCTATTTTCAACCATATAATGAACATAACCATAGAATAAACTGGAATTTGTCACGTGTAATTTATAGCAGCAACTGCCGGTACAAGAGTCAAATGATGGAATCGGCCTTAATAAAAGAGAGGCAGGTAATGAACATCTCAAAAGGAGGATGGATTTCGGACACGATCGACAACGTCTTCATTCAACCAACCCTTAAGAAGATTAGAGGAAGATTATCAGCGGGGGTGACTTAAAATGGCTTGTTTGTGGATGGACCTCTTGGTATAAATACCACCTTTTCTGTGAACTTTTCTCATTTCATCTACCTGAAGAGGGAGACAGCAGTCTCGAAATATAGTACTTTTTCTCTATTTGGTGTTTTTATGGGCTCCTTTTATTATATATTATTATATTATTTATTATATATGATATATATATATATATATATATATATATATTATATATATATATAATATATATATATAAATATATATAGTATATCTATATTATATATATTAATAATATTATATAATTATATTATATATATATATAGAGAATTATATATATGTATATATATATAATATTATATAATAATGTATATATATATATATATATATTATATTATATATTGTCTATTATATATTATATTATATATATAATATATATATAATATTATTATAATATATATATGTATTAATATCTATATATTATTATATATATATATAATAATCTATATTTCTATCTCTATATCTAATATATATATATATATCTATTCTATATATATATATTAAATATTATATTATTATATTCTATATATATAGGTGGATTGTCTCTAGATATATCTCTATATATATATATATCTATGCAGATATATATATCTATATATAGATATCTATATATATATATATATATATATATATATATATATATATCTATATATAGTATCATATAGATATATCTCATATCTATTATATAATCTATATCTATATATATATATATATATATATAGATATATATATATATATATATATATATATAATATATAGATATATATACTATACTTATATCTATCATCTATATCTATCCCAGATATCTAGGTATGTTCATATATATATATCTATATATATATATATATATATATATATATATATATATTATATATATATATATATATATATATATATTATTATATCAGATCTATATATATATAGACCTGATATATATCTATATATATATATATATAATATATATATATATATATAAAATTTTCCATTCACAAGAAAGGTAAAATTGTTAGTCGTCATGTTATTATCAATACAGATATAATATACACAATATTATTCAAAATGGAGTTTTAAACATTATTGCCGACCTCTAATAAAGAACACGAGTTAGAGTCACGCAAAACTAGGTGTATGGTAGTGTTTAGGTATAACATATTTTACTTAAAGCAAATTGTTCAAAGGTGTTCCTGAAGTTTCTGGCTTGTTTTTACGTTGCAGTGTTTATATGTTATTCCAATCAGTAATAATTAACAGTTTCTCTTTCTGTAGATTATGATCTCGACTGCTTAGTTGAAATGAAAGCATCCCCTTCTTATTTTATTGCCTTTTTGTCTACTGTAGCATCCAATTCTTCAATTTTTTTTTTTTTATGAATGCTTTGGTTCACTTAGGACCTCTCAACATAGCTCATGTTCTCCAAACTACTAAATCGAGTATCAGATACTTTCATTTTTCTCTAAATCAGTTACTAAAGGACATTTGTTGTACACGAGTAATCTTTCCTTTAATCCATCCATGAGTTTTGTATGTTCGGGTTAATTAAATACTCGACGATATAAGTATAAACGGCATTTTTCAATGAATCTTAACACAAATTTCCTTGGTTATCGTTTGTTTGTTTGTTTATCCATATTTGTTATAAGCATCGTTTAGTCAATAAAGAAAAAAGATTTAAGCAAATGCATTATACACACAATAACACACATGTATACTGAACTCGTATGAGTTACCCTTTCTCTAGAAAAAATATATACTGCAACCATTGTAGATTTTTTTGCGTCTCCTTTGCCATAAACCCGTCAGTCGTTCAAATCCTGTTAACTTTGGGTCTTTCTCTCTTTAACTGTTTATTTTCATATGGAATATCTCAAAACATTCCATTCGCCTGTCGGGGATGTAAGATTTACATCTCTCCCTCATTCAGTATCTTAAGGGAACAAAAAGAATGGCAATAAATTATACACCTTATTGGATTAACCCTTTGTTGCATACTAGAGAGGTTTGCTCCACTGCCGGAAGTAGGCATCAGGTCAAATCCTGGGAAGTGACTTCTTGTTCTATTCACAAATATTAAGCCACAAAAATCGTTTAATACCCAATTCACTACACCTCGGGAATAACACCTACGGGGAGTTATGTATAATAATCGCTTCATCCAAGACAGGATTAAAGCTGACGTTTACTTTGGCCTGTGGAGCCAACCCTTACAAGCATTGGTCAGCATGGAGGATCGCCTTCCCTTCTGTGTTTTCAAGTGGACTTATATTGAAGGGAGGTCGGAATTTGTAATTTTAGATTTCTGTTAAAGAAAAGTATTGAGATGGCTTTGTCCGTCCGTCCGTCGGCACTCTTTCTGTCCGCCCTCAGTCCTTAAAAATGACTGAGGCTATGGTGCTGCAAATTGATGCAGATCATCCACCCTCCAATCATCAAACATAAAGAATTGCAGCCGTCTAGGCTCATTAGTCTGGCAGCGCTATAGGACAGGCCACCACCGGTCAGTGGCTGAAAGCTTCATGGCCCACGGCTCATACAGTATTATGCGTTGTATAGAAAGCTCGATTTTCAGCACATTTTTGTGTATTTCTTGCTTTGAATTTCCTTTCCGTCCAAATCCTAGCGACGCTTTTTTATTTGCTTGACGAGCAAATACGCTGTCGCTTCAGTGGAAATATCCCAAGGTCTTTCCTTTTATTCTGTCGGGTCCTTAAAAATACAGTTTGCAGTAAGTTTCAGTTTTGCTGCAAAGTGAGCACACGTGGGTCTCTTGCACGTTTGAGCTGCCTTATGATGGTATTGTACAATGCATAATACCAGCAGAAGTCTGGGTGGATATCTATGTGAAATCCGGAAAAATTCAATTCGTACTCTGGCCTTATTAGGGCCTTCCTCGCATATTTAATAGGCAGATACCGACGCTGGGACATTCCCTCTCCAGTGTTAAAGCTACTGCAAAATTTTAAGGTTCCATTCTCTTTCTTTTTTATAATTCTTTTTTAAAGTGTATTGGTTTGATTGGATCAGGGCCTTGTCTACCAACGGCGATTATCTGCTTTAGGCGGAATTGGATCGAGATTTTTTGTCACTTGAGTCGTGAATTAAGAGACGTAATTGCTACGCAAACAAACGAGTTTCTGTCGTGTCCTCCGTACTGCGTTATTGTTTGCTTTTGTTTCTTCTTTATCAAATTAAGTTTCTAGTTCCTTTGTTGTTCATTATTCCGGAACGTTGATGAAATCCATAACAAAGCATGATATGATGTCAATAATGATTTAATGCAAATAATGGTTGACAGTGAAGTAACAAATCATGTATATAATCGTAACAGCAATCATCACACATTGACCTATTATTAACCTTTAGAAGTTGATTATAGAATTAAATTAAGGGTCGTCTGTTTGAAATCTTTGCTATAATTGATAAATTTAAAATTGTTATATTATCTCCAAACAACATATTTCGAATTAGCAATCAGGAAATGAAAGAATGAAAGCAGTCTTGTCGTTAAGCTGAACAATAGTTGAAGAATTCTGGTAGGATGCTTTGGAAACGCAAGATTATCTGCATGTTTACTTAACCTTCACGAATCTGAGCAAGTTTACTCTGTACCTGGTTATACCTATTCAAATACGCCTGGAAACTTCATATTTGAATTCCAGTTTTTATTCACTTGGCCCTTTTGTGACTCTACCAGGTTATTTCTGTTATTTATAAATGTACCCCACAAACAGAAATATAATTTCCTATCTTTCACGCAGATCATTCCAGTCGGTGCCAGCTTATCTGTCATCAAAATAATGTCTGCAGTCAATATAACTTCTGTCCTGCCAACACTGCTGATGAAATCGGCTGTTGACTATCGTAATTTCATCTCTTTCGAATATTCACAAATAGACTTTGAATTCATATAAAAGCACTTATATGTATATATATATATATATATATTATATATATATATATATATATATATATATATATATATATATATGTGTGTGTGTTTGTACTTTATCATTCCTTTAGAGTTGCTACAGATATGCTCAGGCTACAATGATATAAGAGCAAAGTACCAGTATGAAATAATGAGATACGTTTAACGACAACTATTGAAGAAGGGGAGCCGAGGTAAATTATCGAGCTTGATGTTCGGGTAAAGAGTTTCACCTGAAACCGAACTGATATTGCTTCTATTCCGCTGTGGCAGTCTGCATTAATCTAGTTTTAAATTATTATGTTAGGATACTGCAAATGGAATTAAATTATTGTGAATATCCCAAAAGACTCGACTCCGCAATAGTTTTTTCGTTTAATAAATGAATGTTATAACCATTCTATAACTAACAACATATATATTAGGAAACAGTACTACACAATTGACTCATTCCATAGGTTTGTTACGATTTCTTGGAAGTATATATCCCGTTCATACTACCCATGTCTGAAATACATGTTCCAGTTGCGTCTTATTCTCCATAGAAATATGCCTTTAATTAACAAAAGTCAGTACTTCTTAAATGAAAGAATTCATG
>NC_061087.1:67988696-68008696 GCF_015104395.2 Macrobrachium nipponense | reverse complement strand
TTCAGTCTGTATTAGTTCAGCGCTCCAGCCCAGATCTTCCTGTTCAGATACAGTTTTAACAATAGGCATGGATGTTGATATATCTATTAATTCAGCTAATGGCCCCGTTCAAGATGATGCGGGGTTGCGTGATAATGCGTCAGCAATGATATTTTCTTTCCCAGGTAAATACCCGATCCTCACGCCAAAGTCTTGGATGATCATATGCTACCGAGTTCTTTTGGGGCTGTGACTAAAGCCTTTAGAGAAGTCGGTTAGGGGCTTATGATCAGCGAGAACCTTGATGGGATAACCGTATATTATGAACTTAAAATGCATGAATTAACAATAGCGAGCCCTTCCTTGTCTATTTCTGCATATTTACTTTCGGAAGGTCTCGGTTTATGTGAATAAAAAGCTATAGGGAAAAACTGTTTGTCATATTGCTGAAGCAATACTCCACCTACTCCTAGGTCTGAGGCGTCTGTTGCAATAAAGAATTCCTTACCGAAGTCAGGAAATGTTAATATAGGAGAACTACACAGTTCATCTTTCAAGGTATCAAACGCCTGTTGATGTTTCTCAGACCATATGAAACCTACGCCCCTCTTCGTAAGATCGGTTAGGGGACCGGCTATTATTGAGTAGTTGCATATAAAACGCCTGTAATACCCACTGCACCCCAGAAATTGCTGTGTTCCCTTGATGTTAGTAGGTATCGGAAAGTTACGGATAGCCGACACCTTATCGTGGACTACTTTAAGACCTTCAATAGACACCGTAAAACCTAAATAGACTAGTTCTGTTTTGAAAAATTCAAACTTACTTATCTTTATCCTTAAATTATGCTGTCTTAGTCTCTGTAGCACTAGCTCCAGTTTACGTAGATGTTCTTCTAAGGTATTAGAAAAGATTACAAGGTCGTCCATATAGGCATGTAGGATGTCCCCTAACAAGTCTCCAAACACTATGTTGATAATTTTAGTAAATTTTATGGGAGCACAACGTAAACCAAAAGGCATACGCAAAAATTCATAATGTCCCCTGGCTGTGCTGAAGGCAGTGTATGGGATACTCTCTTCTTCTAATGGTATCTGGTGAAAGCCTTTAAGTAAGTCCAAACTGGTAAAATATTTGTTCTGACCTAGTAAAGATAAAATATCGTCAGTACATGGCACTGGGAATCGATCAGGGATCGTTTCCTCATTTCAGCCACGGAAGTCTGCGCAGATACGCCAAGTTCAATCTTTTTTCGGTACGACTATTAACGGAAAATTATAAGGGCTGTTCGATATCCTAATGACTCCTACTTCTAGCATTTTACCTACTTCATCATTTATCTCATTCTGGAATTTCATAGGGAGTCTGTGCGAAGGTACATAGATAACTTTCTGCTTGTCTTTTAACCTTATTTGGTGTTCTATGACATCCATTTTTCCTAAGGATCCATCCGTAGTGGAGTAAAAATCATGATATTCAGTTAAAAGATCAAGAAATTTCTGCTGAATTTCCTCTTCTTGAATGTCTTTATTGATTTTATTTTTTATACATTGCAAAAGGGATTCATCCGCAACTGATTGAGCGTGATTGATCTCAGCGACGGTAAGAATGCGATGTTTATAAACTTCCACATCCAAGATATGTTGATTTTTGTGAATTACTAAAGTGGTATTCAAATGATTACAGACTTCGATGTTACATTGTTGTTGTGAGCCAACTGTATTAATGGCTTGTGTGACGGACAATCCGTTAGTTTTCAGAGTGTTGGAAAGGATTAACATTTCAGATCCCGGCAAAGTTTTCTTTACTCGCACTAATATATTCGAAGTTACTTTCGGCTCGAAAGTTTGCGTGCAAGCTGATATTACGGGTGAGCGAGAATTCTGTTGGGTCGCATGTATTATTTCTTGATTCATGAGACAAGTGATTGGTTCTTCAACGTACGTTACTGTTTTGTTTGTTGTCTCCTTTTTGTCCAAAACTGATTTTAAGGTGTTAGAAGTCTTATAGAATTTTCCTTTGATATACACGCCGT
This sequence comes from Macrobrachium nipponense, assembly GCF_015104395.2. Lineage (NCBI taxonomy): Eukaryota > Metazoa > Arthropoda > Malacostraca > Decapoda > Palaemonidae > Macrobrachium > Macrobrachium nipponense. The sequence goes on along the minus strand of NC_061087.1, from coordinate 68,006,682 downwards.
GTTTGGCAGGGGCTAAGGTAATGTTTTGAGTGCCCATAGACGGGTATCCTATAATTACAGCTGGATACATATCAATGTTTTGTACAACGATAAAGGTATCGGTAAACGTGCGCTTACCAACCTTGTACTGAACATGAGTTACTCTTACCACATTTAATTCATTATTTCCTATACCCGAGAGCCTTACTCCTGACTTCTCTATAGGGAAGTTCGAAAATAACAAGTGGTGAGTCCGCAAATCCATGATATTAAGTGGACTACCAGAATAAAAAAATAATGTGAAGGATTGGTGTTCTAAATTTACTGTGTGTAAGGTGGGGCACAATTCATCTTGGCTTATTATTGAGTGAATTTGTTGCAAATCTACGGGAACCTGCACTGATTTTTTGTATTCGGCCGTGTGTTTCATAGGAAAATCGATTGTCTCACAATGATCTGGTAAATGATTAAATGGATTATTTGATACAAAAGATGTTGATATGAATGACCCAACATCATCCTCTCCCCCATTGGAGTTGACTACGTGGTATTTGCTTTGCTTTGCACACTCGGAAAATTCGTCTGACCTTGCGAGTTCTGGCTAGACGGCCCGGGAACAGAGTTACTTGAAGCACAATTTGTTTGTTTCTGATGTTGAACAGCATTGCTGTTCGCCTGCTTCTTCTTAAAGTACTGAGGATTTTTCTTCTTGTTTTCATTAGCAACAGTTTGCGTGTTTCTAGGATTCTGCTGTTGATTACGCGAGAAGCATCGATTAAATGAATAAGTGGAACTGTTATGAATTGAACAAAAACGCGTCCTACAGTCTGAAATCAGGTGACCTGGCCGCTTGCAATTGTAACAAGTCATCCCTGCTGCTTGATTATTATTAACCACGTTTACTTGTAGTGGCTTATTTTCATTTTTTGCAAAAACTTGAGTAAGCAAGGGATCAAGGTCAGTACACTTAGACATGTGCTTTTTGATCTGTTTATACACATCTAGTTCCGTCCTGTCGGGCATTAGCTTTTTGTCAAAACACCGCACTAAAGCTTCAGGCAACATAACTGTCATGCAAGTCAAATATATCAGCCGTATGAAATCTTTCACGGCAATATTGGTTCTTGTAACCCACGTGGAGTTTCGTAAGTTATCTTGATATTCATTTAGCCAGTCGGCAATTACTGCCGCCCGTTCTACAACATTAAGCTGAGTCATAGAGGCTTGATTAAGGATGTTCCTTAAAGCCAAAACTACGTCTAAGGCTTCTTCACGCCATATATAGCACGTAGCCTAACTTTGAAATCGTCCCATGTAACCGCCTCTTGGAAAGAGACTCCTCTAAGATATGCGCTTGCATCTCCTTTAGCAAAGTCTATGAAGCTTTTAGCTTCCTGTAATTGTACAGATGGGTCTGTGATGCATTTTGCGTTTAAATGAGCATCTACTGATGAGATCCATGACTCGCCGTTTTGAGGCAGGAACCCATTGACCCGACCTTGAAAAGGTACTATTGCGGACCTAGCACTCACTAGAGTAACCAAGGGATTGGGGTTACCAGGTGCGGGAGAGCCAGCCACAGTGGTTGCCATGTTAACTTTTACTTTTTTCTTATCACTACGATTCCTTGCGATCCTATCAAAGTATCTATATGAGTACACACGTCCACTGCGTAAACGCATATGCAATATAAAATAAAGATGTGATGCAGATTATATGGAAGACCCCCAAAATGCTAATATTAAAGACAGATAATGTGATAAAGATATTTCCGGAGAACTTCTGGAAGTAAAAGGAATTAGCAACAAAGAGAAAAAAAAATTCTGCAGGCGAGAATTCGTAGTTGAAGATAGATTCCTGTAATGAAGGAAGATTAAGATTACGTATAACTCACCCCAGGAATAATGGACGATCGACTCTTGATGTAAAACACTTCACTGATAAAACCTGGATGTATAAAGGATGTACTTAGCTTTCGTATATATGCTGGAAGACTGTTGTGTTATGATGACGTAGCAGCCTCTCTCTGTCTCTCGCGTTGCAGGAAGATTGTGGTTGTCGTGATGATGTCACAGCCTCTCTCTCTCTCTCGTTGCTCCGCGCTTGACCCAATCTCTTCGCCTTGGCTTCTGGTCGTGTGTAGTTTATTTGATGAATGTTTCACTTCCCATTGAAGATTGGATGCTGTAATCACATCCGGTTTGATTCTTGAAGATATGTGATGAAAGTCGTTTCCTAAACGTTGATTTGGATGCTTGAATTCGTCTCAATGAAGGACATTTCTTCATATTCGTAGGAAGTTTACAGTTGCTTGTAAGGTCAGTGCCGATTCTCACATGGGCGAGAGTTATCGTACGGGCTGCAGACTGTCTAATCCCGAACTTTCCAATATAAGATCGCACGCTAGAAGTTGCAAGACATCGATCAAATATGACAACTTCAAAATAATTGGCCAAGTCAAGGAACCTGGAGAACTGCTTCTCTTGGAAAGTCTGCTAATAAAAAGAATTGTACCTACGTTAAATTGCCAATCATCGGCTATTCCCCTGTTCATAGCATAACTGGCTTGTTTGTTTATATTTGTCCGCCTTCTTTTTCTGTTCTTGTGTATTCTTTTAGTGTGTTTGTCTCTGTCATTTTGAGAGGTGCGCCTTGCTCTTCATTTTAAGTTCGTTTTACCTTTATTTTTTCTTTTATTGAGTTTAGTTTTTTAAGGATCATTTTAAGCTTTCTTGGTTTTTAATGTGTAAATGAATTTAAGCGTGATTCAGTATTTAAGTTTAAATTAGTTTCCATTTTAAGTTTTCTTATGCTTTATATATGTTTCTTTTAATGTGCTCTGATGCTCCTTTTTATATAGATGTCTTGATGATGTGACCATGGGTCAAGAAACGCGTTGGCAATAAATGTATCAAATTGATGTGTATATGTTCCTGCGCCCTTCTCCTGCCTACTATAGTACCCTTTGATGTGTGGATTATATATATATATATATATATATATATATATATATATATATATATATATATATATATATATATAATATATATATATGTGTGTGTGTGTGTGTGTGTGCGTGTGTGTGTGTGTGTGAGTGTTTGGTGTGTGTAGTTTATATATATAGATATATATATGTATATATATATATATATATATATATATATAATATTATATATATATATATATATATATATATATATATATATATATATAGTGTGTGTGTGTGTGTGTGTGTGTGTGTGTGTGTGTGTGTGTATATATATATAGATATATATATGTATTTTTTATATATATATATATATATATATATATATATATATATATATATATATATATATATATATATATATATAGGTGTTTTTGCCACGAAGGAAAAAATGAAAAAGCGAGATAGCCGAGTACTTTCGGTCCTCAGTAAAGGTCCGAATAGGACCGAAAGTACTCGGCTATCTCGCTTTTTCATTTTTTCCTTCGTGGCAAAAAAACCTTTATTTATACATAGCATTACGTTTTATATACTTCGTGATCAAGTTATTCATATATATATATATATATATATATATATAGTATATATATATATATATATACATATATATATATATATATATATATATATATAAATATACATATATATATAATATATATTAGATATCTATTATATATATATAGATATATATTAGATATATATGTAATAGATATATATATATATATATCATATATGTATAGATATATAGATAATTATATATATATTAATATATATCATATATATATATATATATATATATATTATATAATATTACTATATACTATTTAGATCTCTTATATATCTCTCTAATATATTCTCTCTCTCTATTCCATATATATATATATATATATATATATCTATATCTACTATATTATATATATACATCATATATATCTATATATATATATAGATATTATATGTATACATATATCTATATATATTATATAATATCTATATATACTATATATATAGCTATTTATATCTAATTATATATATATATATTATTCTTATATATATATCTATATATACATATATATATTCTATAGGGTTGTATATATATATATCTATATATATCTATAATATATATATATATATATATATATATATATATAGTATCTATATAATACTATATTATATATATATATAATAATATTATATATCTAGTATATATATATATATATCTATTCTTATCTATAGAATCTTTATATATATATATATATGTATATATCTATAGATATTATATATAATATATATATATTTATATATATATATATTATCTATATATTATATTAGTATATATAGATCCAGATATAGATATATATATATATATATATATATTCGTATATATATATTATTATATCTATATATAGAACTCTAATATATATATATATATATATATTATATATATATATATATATATAGATCAATATAAGTATTATTATATATATTATATGATTGTAGATTAGATGATATATCCTATATATATTAGATATATCTATATCTATATGTAGCTATATATATATATAGATATATATATATATTATATAGTATATCTGTATATATATCTATATATAAATATATCTATATAGATTATATATATATATATATATATATATATATATAGATCTATATATATTATATATATATAGATATATATATGCTAGATAATACATATATATATAGATATATATATATATTATAGATAGATGTTATATATATATATATATATATATATCGATAATAGATATATATATATATATAGATTTAGATGATAGCATATGTATATATACATTATATATATATATATTAATATATAGATAAAGATATAGATATATATATATTATATATAGATATGATATATCTTTCGTATGAAATAAGAAAAATATCTTTTTTGTGTAAAACCTAAAAATTAAACCTGGCTTTTCGGGTATATATTCTTGTATTCTAACTAGAATAGCTAGTAATAAATTTTTCAACAAATAAGAATTATAAACCGTGTTCGATGGAACAAAAATGAGGTTTTTTTTTAATATGAAGTCAATTATGTTGACTACGCAATCATTTTTACTCCAGAACTAAAGAGAATATCCTGTCGAAAATTTAAAATTCAGAAGAAAGTGAAACAAACTATCATTAAATAAACCTTAATTGTTTTCTCAGACAAATCCTACTAGACAAGAAAAACTGTTATTAAGAAACGTTTCCAGGAATGGTGTCGGGAAGAATAACACCGCCCTTGGCAGCCTTTCCACCAGATTGGGGTAATAAAAAGATGGGGTCCAGAACCATCAAACTTTCCGTAGGCTCCGACGAAGTGAAATTTCTGTAAGATTCAAGTTTCTCTTATTGAAGATACACGAAGATTTTATTAGGAAAATATTTTAACTTGTTCCTTTTCATCGTTGCCTATTTCTTTTATAAATTAGTTTATCTTTTGCTCCTTCCATTTTTTTAATTAGCGATTATTCATCCAATAAATGCTCACGATTATTTACTAAATAAATACTATGTTTTTAAATCTGATGAAAATTTATGAGGAAAATAATTAGTTAGCTATTATTATATAATCATTTTTTTATTGCTCTAGCTGAGCATTTTTATTTGCTGGCCTACATATTTTTTTTAATATATAAAAAGAAAAAGAAAATCACGTATAAAATTTATAACGTTTTGTTCATTGTAACAGGTTGAATGAAATTATTTTCTAAACGTGAAACTGATTTGAACTGAATTCAAAATATGCATTTTAAGTCCATCTATCCTTGCACATCCATTGATGAAGAATTGTAATATCGTGCAAATTTTTCATTTGTTTATTCTTTTAAATAAATGTAAACTTGGCAATTAGCTCTAACGACGCATGTAAAAAGCATTTGATTTGCCTAAAACAAAATTAAGTTACAGCCATCATGCAATTTATTGTCAGTGTTAAACGTGAATTCTTATGAAGCTGATAACCTGACCATAGGATAAGTTTTGCAAAAGAAATATCGTGTTTATCAACAGAAGGCGATATTATGTAATTGTCTGTTAACTGGACAGTATTATGGTAAACGTTTGATTGTAGGTGTCACCAAAACTTATGAGTAAACCGGAAAATTAAGTTAAATGGGGCAAAGGTTTACTTTGGAATTACACACTCTGCGTGATTGTCGCAATACTGCAGGAAAAGGACATTTTGTTTAGCTCTTACATTACTGAGAAGTCACAGAATATAAATGGAAACTGCACCAAATATCAAAAGCAACATTGCCTCTCGTTTCAGAATGAAATTAGATAACTATGAAAATCTAACTTTAGAAGTTGAAGAGAGATGCACGTGTTTTTTGTTAACGGATAGTAAATTTATTAGTATTAAAATGACATTTTCTCGCTAATTATTTCTAGAAAATCTTTCCATTTACATGAACTATCCATTCATTTAGAAATTATATAATTAGGTATAAAATTATTACTCAAGACTGAATGTAAGAATGTACCAAATCTTCATTAGGAATATAAAAAATCAGTTCTGCTGTACAGTCAAGGTATCTGAACTAGTTTCTGCTATTGTCCAATATTTTTTTTTAAATCTAGTAAAGAAAGATAAAAACCTTTGCTTTTATTACTAACAGCTAATATCTTGGTTTTGAACTATGGAACCCAGTAACGAGGCTTTAATAATAGGAATAACAGTAATCTTAAAATATTTTTACGGGCTTGAAAAGAACCTCATCATTTTACCAGGGGTAGATTGTATCCAAACGCTTTAAAAATTTGTCCATCTGTCAGATATGGCAAAACCTCACATAAATTTATTTAGGAAAAATATACAAGCTGCAGTTTTTAGGAAAAATATACAAGCTGTAGTTTTCATAGTAATAAAAAGTATATTGCATATTAAACATTTTAATAATTTTCCGAGGTTATTATAGCACCTTGATATTTTGATAATGAAGACTGTTGGGTGAAAAAAAAAAAGAAATAGAGTTGAATTAGAAAAAACTTTCAAGTGACGTAATTTTTTGTAGTAGTAAATACATTTAGTTGAAGATGTTTATCAATTAAGGTTGCGCACTAGCCACTGTCCTTATGTATTCTTAATATGGCCATCATATTCAAATTAATTCTAAAAAGTTAATCTAATACTGTCATCTCATAAATACCATTTAACATATAGATGTATAACTGGTCCTACTGGAGTCTAACAATTATTACGATGAAGGACTGTCAAAAGCTGTCAAAAACACAGACACGTAAAAGCGAACAAAGCAAAGAGAAGTTTTTAAAAAGTGGTTTTCTCTATGTAAGTTACTACTGATTAACATATAATGTATGTCGGTATTGGATAATCATCACTTGCAATATTTTGATATTTTTTTTATGTTTCTGTATGTATGAATAACATATCAGTAGCGGAAAAAAGAAGAATCTGATTATTACCTCGTTTTCAAGATGTATGTATGTATACATACATATATATATATATATTATATATATATATATATATATATATATATATATATATATATATATATATATATATGAATATCTTTTTTCATTGTCCACTATAGAAATTCAAACCGCTTGACTGACCCAGACAAAATTTGGCATGCGACCCCTATGTGACCCCAGGGAAGTTATAACTTAAAATCCAACCCCTGCCTCATCACAAACATCAAACACAGACAAAGTGAATGAAATTTGAGCTTTTACCAATTCTATCAGGTTTTCCTTCAGGTTTTCCTTCTAGGTTTTCTTCCAATCGCTGTAAGATGTATGATTAACCTGAAACAATAAATCCCTTAACACCAATTTTTTATCAGAATATTCTTGAATTTTGATCATGATTTATGATAATTGTTTATATAATTGTTTATTACCTCGATAAAACCTACATTGAAAACCTATACCGACAATTTCTTTGAGAGACCATTCAGAATTCGGCCTAAACTTTCCTTCAGAAACACTAGATGAAACTGAAGATTCGTTTGATAGCACGCACAGGAAACTGGAAGCAATTGCAGCTCTCTTTACCTTGTCTAAAATTACCATCGTGATAATAATTTAATATTTTAACAGACAGAGGACACTATATCTTAATAACTTATGGATATACTGAAGCTCTTTATCAATCTGATAGCCTTACCATCTTGAAAAGGTGAGAATCACAAGAATCAGGCGACTGAACGGTCCCTGGTCTGGTGAAGTTGAGTGCATGACCAAACCACAATTCGTCCCCATAGACATACTGATCTGTCTTTCATCAGTTGCTGTTGCATTTCGTTATTGGTGTGAAATCATACCGTTGAATTCTAATCTGACTGAGGGAGAGAGAAAGAGAGAGAGAGGAAGTCTAACGTTAGTACAGGCTTGGGTGACGGTGAGCCAGTTCTTGTGTAATATTCACATTGAAATGTGATCTGATACGATCACTGCCGCAGAATTCTTTTGTTCATGTACTATTCATCAAAGGGTTCCTATATAATATCTACAACGATTCACCGGCCATTCATTTCCATGAATGAATATCTTCACCTACTAACCCTTCGGTATAAGTGAATTTCCGTGATGCAAAATTCTGTATGATACTGTCACATATATATATATATATATATATATATATATATATATATATATATATATATATATATATAATATATATATATATATATATATATATATATATATATATATATATATATATATATATATATTATATAATATATATATATGTGTGTGTGTGTGTGTGTGTGTATTATTACATCATGTGTGTGTGTGCCCGCGCGTACATGTGTGTGCGGACAAGAGATAAACCTAAAATATATATTTATATAGTTTGGAAGAACCATAGCGCAGTCATCCAAAACGCTCTGAAAAATGTGAAGGAACATTTCCCTGAATCCTACGCAGGGCGGCGACATTTAAGTTTGAGTCACATGTGGAATGACTCGTCTACATTTCCTTTGGGAGAATAAAAGATCTGAGGTGGTCCACGACGGTGATCTCCTTGGCAAAAGATGGAATGGAAGAAGTACCAGTGAATCGAGTGATCTGCTTTTGGGCTCTTCCGTAAGTCTAGGCAATATTTGGAGGTTTCCATATCTTTGGTCTGAAAATGGATTTGTTACGTAATTGCTTATTGATTTCATTGCGACTTCCAGAGTCTTACTGCCGAAATTATGTTTCTTCTATTTTTTTATACCTTTCTTATATTTCTATTTTATTTTATTTTATTTACCACAATTTCCAGATGAAATTAGAAATGATGGTTATCTGCATCATTAACCCTTATTTCATTATCAACTTTTTAATATACAGTTCCTAAAATTTGTATTAAGGATATATACACGTAAACAAATGAAACATGACCTGAATGTCTTTTGCTTGACGATAATCTCAAAATGAAAGTTAATGCAAACTATGTTACATTTTTCATGTGTAATTAAAATACTATGATTCACTCATTGCCTTTTTTATAAACATTTGAGGATGTATAACAGTTATGATATTAAAATAAACGAGAGAAAAAAGGTTTAGGAGATATTTTTACGTCAACTAAATTTTCTTAGCCACAATCCTTCTTTTTCTAATGCTCCTTCTTCGCCAATTCTCTAATCATTTATTAAGAAAAGTCTTTTATAATCTTAAAGAGATATACATATATATATATAATATATATATATATATATATATCATATATATATATATATATATATATATATATATATATCAATTCAAGCTACAAATGTCCTTTAATATCTAAATTCACTTTACCTCCCAAATGATATATTTTCATATATGTACCGAAGGGGAATTTTTTAGTTGATAATAATTTCGTCCCCCCATGGGATAAAACCACCGTCCAAGTGGATGGGGACGAAATCAGGACAGTCAGTGACGCTATCCAATCAGCCAACAGAGACGCTATAAGTTCATATCGATTCTGACCTTACAAATCACCCTCGATCTCGGTGCTTTCGTAATTAGAATCGATATGAAACCCCGTCTACCATGTTAGCCAATTCGAGCGTTTGACAGCACGTAGCCTTTTGTTATGAATAATTACCACATCGAACCGTGATCCATTTATATATCAATTCAAGCTACAAATGTCCTTTAATATCTAAATTCACTTTACCTCCCAAATGATATATTTTCATATATGTACCGAAGGGGAATTTTTTAGTTGATAATAATTTCGTCCCCCCATTTGGGAGGTAAAGTGAATTTAGGTATTAAAGGACATTTGTAGCTTGAATTGATATATAAATGGATCACGGTTCGATGTGATAATTATTCATAACAAAAGGCTACGTGCTGTCAAACGCTCGAATTGGCTAACATGGTAGACGGGTTTTCATATCGATTCTAATTACGAAAGCACCGAGATCGAGGGTGATTTGTAAGGTCAGAATCGATATGAACTTATAGCGTCTCTGTTGGCTGATTGGATAGCGTCACTGACTGTCCTGATTTCGTCCCCATCCACTTGGACAGTGGTTCGATCCCATGGGGGGACGAAATTATTATCAACTAAAAAATTCCCCTTCGGTACATATATGAAAATATATCATTTGGGAGGTAAAGTGAATTTAGATATTAAAGGACATTTGTAGCTTGAATTGATATATAAATGGATCACGGTTCGATGTGATAATTATTCATAACAAAAGGCTACGTGCTGTCAAACGCTCGAATTGGCTAACATGGTAGACGGGGTTTCATATCGATTCTAATTACGAAAGCACCGAGATTTAGGGTGATTTGTAAGGTCAGAATCGATATGAACGTATAGCGTCTCTGTTGGCTGATTGGATAGCGTCACTGACTGTCCTGATTTCGTCCCCATCCACTTGGACGGTGGTTCGATCCCATGGGGGGACGAAATTATTATCAACTAAAAAATTCCCCTTCGGTACATATATGAAAATATATCATTTGGGTTTGGGAGGTAAAGTGAATTTAGAGTATTAAAGGACATTTGTAGCTTGAATTGATATATAAATGGATCACGGTTCGATGTGATAATTATTCATAACAAAAGGCTACGTGCTGTCAAACGCTCGAATTGGCTAACATGGTAGACGGGGTTTCATATCGATTCTAATTACGAAAGCACCGAGATCGAGGGTGATTTGTAAGGTCAGAATCGATATGAACTTATAGCGTCTCTGTTGGCTGATTGGATAGCGTCACTGACTGTCCTGATTTCGTCCCCATCCACGTGGACGGTGGTTCGATCCCATGGGGGGACGAAATTATTATCAACTAAAAAATTCCCCTTCGGTACATATATGAAAATATATCATTTGGGAGGTAAAGTGAATTTAGATATTAAAGGACATTTGTAGCTTGAATTGATATATAAATGGATCACGGTTCGATGTGATAATTATTCATAACAAAAGGCTACGTGCTGTCAAACGCTCGAATTGGCTAACATGGTAGACGGGGTTTCATATCGATTCTAATTACGAAAGCACCGAGATTTAGGGTGATTTGTAAGGTCAGAATCGATATGAACGTATAGCGTCTCTGTTGGCTGATTGGATAGCGTCACTGACTGTCCTGATTTCGTCCCCATCCACTTGGACGGTGGTTCGATCCCATGGGGGGACGAAATTATTATCAACTAAAAAATTCCCCTTCGGTACATATATGAAAATATATCATTTGGGAGGTAAAGTGAATTTAGATATTAAAGGACATTTGTAGCTTGAATTGATATATAAATGGATCACGGTTCGATGTGATAATTATTCATAACAAAAGGCTACGTGCTGTCAAACGATCGAATTGGCTAACATGGTAGACGGGGTTTCATATCGATTCTAATTACGAAAGCACCGAGATCGAGGGTGATTTGTAAGGTCAGAATCGATATGAACTTATAGCGTCTCTGTTGGCTGATTGGATAGCGTCACTGACTGTCCTGATTTCGTCCCCTCCCCATCCACTTGGACGGTGGTTTCGATCCCATGGGGGGACGAAATTATTATCAACTAAAAATTCCCCTTCAGTACATATATGAAAATATATCATTTGGGAGGTAAAGTGAATTTAGATATTAAAGGACATTTGTAGCTTGAATTGATATATAATGGTCACGGTTCGATGTGATAATTATTCATATATATATATATATAATATATATATATATATATATATATATTATATATATATATATATATATATATATATATATGTGTGTGTGTGTGTGTGTGCATGTGCGTGTGTGTGTGTCATTTGTCATAGTTGGTATTATATCTGGTTAGTTATCCATAAAAAAAAGGCGAAGAGCACTGCAGCTGGGATTGAATTGATTTTGTAACCATACTAAATTTAGGATCAACTGCTTTCTGGAAACTATCGTTATCCTTATACTGAACCATGGCTTTTTACTTTGAGCGGGTTTTGTTGTTATTTGCTTCTTATCGATTTTCCTTGTGCTTTTATAATGGTCTAGTGGCTTATACTCTTGCTGATTCCAGACACTGCATAAGATTTTGGGACATGCCCTGAAGCCCCACCATGTCTGACAGACTTGGCTCCGGTCTGGTCATTTCGCTTTATGCTTTTTTTTCGCGTTTTGCTATGGAAAACTACAGATTCTACACCATTCTTTAGTTTGTAAAGTTTGCGAAGGCGAAGAATGTTTATTCTTTGATGAATATCGAACTTTTAAATGCATAATAGCAATAATGAAAGCGACATCGATATCAGGACTCCCACTGTTGCATTCCATAAAAATGACAATAGCAATGATAGCAATAACGCTCTTCATACGTACAAATACTTTCGGTAATAAATACCAAATATGATTACTTATTTCTTAAACTTGAAGAATCCTGTCCGTAAAGATTTTTTTTTTTTTTTTTTTGAGAGTAATTGCAACGATCTCCAAGGCTCAGATCTGTCTCTGAATATTCAAAATACTATCACATCCTTAACTTGCAGATAACAAAGACGTTATCTCAACCCGAAATGAACCTCTTGTGTCAATTTCAGTCTGTATCCGCTGAAGCATTCATTGCCTGCATGACTGTTTCAGTAGGTTTCTTAAGGTTTCTAGTTGTCAGCTGCAGTCTTTGTCTGCCTGTTCTTGTTCAGTGAAAATTCATTGCAGGTGAGAGGAAGGCACAACAATTTTAAAAGTTGATAGCTAGGCACATTATAACTGGCCCTGTGGGCATACAGTTGTTAGTTGGTATGTGCATTCGATTTTCGTGTGATTTGCCGAATTTTTCGTAATTGTATGCTTATATTCCACGCAATTTTCTTTGATGTTCAGTCATCACACTTTGGTGGCACTAATAATCTCGATGTCAAAAATTTCATACGAGTAGGAAAGCTTGCCAAATTTCTGTGTTTTGATTTTCAATCAGTTTTCTTTTAGTATCCTTTATGGCATTTATCTTCGTTGATGCATGTTTATATGCATACTCACTTCTATACCGGTAAAACCAACGTGATATAAAATGTAAAAGGAGTATATAAAAACGAGGAGAATGAAACGAGGGAGGTTGAGACCTTTTTAAACAAGAAATATCTTGTTACTCAGTTATCCACATCCCCATCGTTACTATATTGATACGGCTCTGTTAAAACGTATGGAGTAAATAATTCTTGAAAACTTACAATTAGAACTATAGAGTTTCCCTCGTCAGGAGTTTTCAAAGAAACTTACAGAACTGTTAAGAACTTTATAAGGCGCTGCATCACGATCAGTCACGGCTCCTAACTGATAAGTCTTGGTGTTAGTTCTTCATTTACATAAAAAGCGTTTGAATCGGTATTAGAATATCTCAAAGAAATTAACGGGTTAGACTTACTACCAATTGACAGTAAAATTATATAATTAGTTAAACTGTGCATTCGTGATTGCATGCTACTTTTTCATAGAAACATATATAAACAAACTTCAGGTATGAACAACCCTTAATCATCAGTTCTCTACAATTTACACATGGGATATTACAAATCGTTATATTAATATTATTCAAGTACATGATTAACTTTTTATTTATTTATTTATTTATTTGTTTATTTACTTACTTATTCATTTACCTCCTTTGTTTCATCGGAAATACTTACGGTTATTAGTTGTCTATCAAAAATACCATAATCCTAGTATAACGAAAACAGATTTTAGCGCAAATGATGTCAATATCATTTTCGATAACCGGAAGATCAAATTAATTTTTCTGTTTTAATTCTTTTCTATACATATCTTTTTATAAACCTTCAATTGAATCCTAAACTGTGTGGCCTTATCAGAAGTATATATATATATATATATATATATATATATATATATATATATATATATATATATATATATATATATATATATGTGTGTGTGTGTGTGTGTATATATATATATATATATATATATATATATATATATATATATATATATATATATAATATATATATATATATATATATATATATATATATATATATATAATATATTTCTTTATCAGAGGCAAACTCGGACTGAGTACATCAAGGAGACTGAGTAAAGGGCAGTAGGAGCAGTCATTGGCTGGTTCTAGCCAGCGTATGCAGTAAAGAGAATTGTGAAAGGGAACTCATATATATTGAACGGTTTTACAAGATACATGGAGAATGTCGATTTGTTTGAATCTTGCGAAGGATATACCTCTCAAAATCTTGAAACCATTTTCATCTTTTTTCATTTTGTTTTCAGACCTTGGACCTCTAGATTTATTCTTTAGTAATGTTTTTTATTAAACATAACGAACGTTCCTCATTTTTCTTTACTTTCATACATGTAAATGGAACATGATGCAACGATATTTAGTGAAATTAAACAGACACAAAAATTATCTGCCGTAAAACGTGTAGTATGTGTATGTATGATATATATATATATATATATATATATATATATATATATATATATATATATATATATATATATATATATATATGTATACACACACACACACACACACACACACATATATATATCTATATATATATATATATATATATATATATTATATATATATAATATATATATTAACGAATACCACAGAAAATGATAGGCTGAAATACAAGCGCTCTCGTCTTTATTAAGACATCGTCAAGGAACGGATGAAAAAGATAATCCACGATTATCGGATATGACACGGTCACAAACTTTAACATAGATTAAACTATAAGAGAAACTAAAGCTTAGCCATACAAAGTCCAAAAAACATGTATAGAAGTGAATATATTAACTTTGTTACTTTCATTTATATACAACTTTTTTCATTATGAAGGCATCGAGTTTAAATAAACCGAGACTTAAATTTAGAACACTTTCTTTATTTGACTTGATGAAACAAGAATATTCTTTTTTAACTGTGCCATTACATGGGATTAAAGCTCTTGTTCGACTCCAGTTAATAGGATGATCTAATTCTCTCATAAATACGAATAATGCATTCGATATTTGTCCAGTTCTCACAGAATATTGGTGATGTTTGATTCGTTGTGAAAGGGATTTTCCCGTTTGACCGTAATATTTGATCACACTTTATGCAAGGAATTTTATATATGCAGCCGAGACCATCTTTAGGAGAATTTTTTTGACACTAAACTCTTAACATTAATATTACTGAAAACAACATTTATGTCAAAAAGTTTTAAAATTCTATCAATATCTAAAAACCATTCATCTTAAGGTGATTGGAATGTTATGCTTACCAAATTCAAGTTTTTCATTAATTAAACAAAATGTCTTTCTATCTTTTTTCCATGCCACATCTCCAAAAGACCTTGGTTATTGAAGTTTCAAGTGAAAATTATGAATATTTAGTATCTCTTACATTGCTATGTTTAATACATGTACTAACATCAATTCTAGAATATAGTATTTCATTTATAAGATTGATTTTCTGATATTTAAGATATGTGTAATGCGCTGAATTTCAGTAGAATATAAATTCTTTTTTCATTATTGTAATATGAACAAAGATCAGCATGCATAGTCGCGTCTCTTACTAAAATTATGGTGCTAACGTACCTGATTTATATATCCGACTACAACTTCAGGTATTTTATTTGAAAATGATTGGCTTTCCCTAATTCATATTACTCAGATTCATTTGAAGAGTAACGTTAGAAGCATACCATATAGCCAGTGATGAATAATTTCATTTTACTTTGTCTCGGTATCTGACTTAGAATAAATAGCCTACCTAAAACGGCCCTTCAGTTATGTAGCTTAAATGCCTTGGAAAATTATCCGTTTACTTTAAGCCTTTTCCCTAAATATGTAAATATATGTTAATGACTGAATCTTGTTAACACCCTAACAAGATTCAATCTAGATGTTCGGGAGTTTGCTAAACAAATTATCCAGTGATAAAAAGCGTTGTATCAATTTATAATAAAGTATTACAAGCTCATACTGTTCTGTTTGAACGATAAAAGATTAAAATCAAGAGACTCTACTTTGACAGCGCAGAGAATTCGGGGATATTCTGATATAATATAGTTCAACTTTAATACAAAGGAAGACTACTATGAGATTCACAACCGATGTCACAGGATATCTTACGTCCCTACCTAATTTTTTACTATATTCTGTATTACGAAAGTTGCATAATTCTGGTAATTATAAGAGTAACTCCGACATCTTGTAGACATCGCCAGCAAACTCAGAGAAATGTCTTTCGAAGGTATAATGAAGTAACTTATGACGTTATTAACTTGCCTCCTTCTCGATGAATAATTAGCTATTTGTGGAGAAATTTCCGCCTCTGGCAACAATGAAATACAACTAATACAGCGTGTTTACACTTTGTAGTAGTGGTAGTAGTAGTAGTAGTAGTAGTAGTAGTAGTAGTAGTAATTTATATAGGATTTATGCCATGAGGTCGAGTGCTGGAATCCTTGAAGAAAAGGGTTTCCACAGGTTATCGGAGAAATTACTTTCTATCACTATTTCTCCATTGAAAAACTATATAATTAAAAATAAATTAACAACGTAAGGAAAACTTTGGCATTCGTTGTAACTCCTTTGATATTTTTCCTAATATGACTGGGACGATCATTGTAATAAGTAGACAATTGCTTAAGATTAGATTGGATTATACGTAGAATTTGGACTTCAAGCCAAGCGCCGGGGCAAGGACTTATCATACCCGTCATTCTTGAAGCCTTGACAAGGTACGAATATTCATTCAAATTACCAGAGACAGCTATTTGTCGTCATCACCTTGTGGGAGGGGTCAGGACGCCATATGTTACATCACGTATAACTTTGAACCCATACACTAGAGAGTGTTCCGCCAGTGGCTTCGGCTGCTTTATTTTATTCTTATGAAAATACTTTTTTCTACTATGAGTAATAATGAATGCTGCCGAAAATTAGGTAGGGATGTAAAGTATACTATGGCTAAGTAATATCTTTGTCAAATGCACATAAAAAAAAGTTATTCCAGAAAAACACAGGGACAAAGGCTCTGAATCTCATAGTAACAGGATGCAAACATAATACTCTGGGACAAAGGAAAACCTTCCTTTCGAAATTGTAGTCTTTCCTTGACCTACATCCTTCATGTCTTTTATTAAGTCATTTCCCTAATCCCTTAATTATCAAAGGCAAGGGCAGTATTTAAAAAATCGACGCAAGAAATACGCTAATATTAAAGTCATACTGATTGCTACTAATGTGTGAGAAAATAATGAAAGCTGCAGAAGTGAAAAGCATTTACCTATTTAAAACCTTGCAACTATTATATGTCTTCGAGAAACATTACGTTGTTGTAACTAATTCAAATAATTTCACAAGAACATAAATTTAATTTCAGTAACATACCTTTTGTAATCTTTCAGAAACTTAGGAAACTCGACATAGATTCCTTTAGTATATCACTTCAACAGATTATGTAATAAACAAACATGAATTAATTAACCTTTCTTCAGCTTAATTTCTTTCTATATTTTAGTACCTCTCGTTCAGGTTAACAGGATCTGTGG
>NC_061087.1:67976196-67983696 GCF_015104395.2 Macrobrachium nipponense | reverse complement strand
TCATAGTGAAGTACCAATATGACTGGGAAATCAATACCCCTACAAAACCTAATGCTTATTACTAATTGATCTTGGTAATTTAGGATACACATGAATCTCTTATGACTAGTTATGTATGTGAAAAGAGCTAATTAGCTTTATATATGTATATATATTATATATATATATATATATATATATATATATATATATATATATATATATATATATATAATGTTTACATAAACGCGCACACAACCACACCACACACAACACACTAAACACACACACACACACACACACACACACACATATATATATATATATATATATATATATATCTATATATATATATATATATATATATATATAGTATATATATTATAATTTATGTATCATACGTATATATATATATATATATATATATATATATATATATATATATATATATTATATATATATAATATATATATATATATATATATAATGTGTGTATATGTGCGTGTGTGAGTGTGTGTGTGTGAAGAACAATAACGTATATAAAGCAGAGAGTAATTTGTAACTGATTAATTCTATCAATTCTATCTAAAGGTATCGTGCATTCAGACTTGTGAAAAAAACGAGATTTAGTCCTTACTACAATAAAATAGTAGCTTTATTTTTACTTAGAAAAAATATATTTTTGTAATTACATTTTTTGTAAGTTTTGATTTATCATTTTTTCAATGTAAATTGTTTTATGATTAGATTTATTCATAAAGAAATTATATTTTTGTAATAAACATTTTTTAATTTTAGATTTATTCTTAATGCCCGAGATATATATACCGCCATACACTATGGTTGTACCCTGGCTTAATACATAGGAAAGTAATCTAGGGAAATTTTGGGGTACTTAAGCAAATAATTATCCAGTAATAAAAATTTCCCAAGATGTGATATTTTAAATTAGTCTGCTAGGTAGGTTTCCATTTACACATAGGCCACTCTTAGGTGTTCCAGTTACTTATCGTAGTTAATCATTATTCTCAAAGATATTCCTTCGCTATCTCATTAAAAAGGAAATTTTCTTGAAATGTAAGGTATGGGGGAAGTAAGTTAAGTTTTGGACTGTCATCCGATGAAATGACTACACCAAACCAAACTCCGGGTGGACCAGAGTACGACTAAGATTTCTTCCTTCCTAGATAGCAAGCTAATTGCATTTATTCAGCTGATTTTATGAAACTGCGACGATGTGGGAATGCGAGCTTAATCAAAAAATTTGTTAAGTTTATCTGGATTTGTTGGATTCGATGGTTCGCGCCCGTGAGCTGACAAATCTCTTATCGACCAAAGAAATTCCCGTTCGGTTAACATTTATAAAAATATATTAATTCCGAGGTAGAGCGAATTAGATATTAAAGGAAATTTGTAGCTCGATATATCTATATGAATCACGGTAATGTGATATAATACCACATTACCGTTTTGTGTCTTGAAGGCCGTGTTGGCGGCTGCCACTTCCTCAATACTTTTTCGGCTTTGCAAGTTTTATCTGTATCTAGGAAAAAATTAATAACTGGACATTTCTTAGATATTCTAAGAAACCTCTTTCCTCTATCTTATCCCCCCCCCCCGCCCCCTCCACCTTCTCTCTCTCTCTCTCTCTCTCTCTCTTCTCTCTCTCTCTCTCTCTCTCTCTCCTGAAAAAAATCTACCTCTCGTGCATGATGATATCTTCAAAGCGTTCCCTTTAGGTCTTAAAATACGTTCCTCTCCTTTGGGACACTTATGAGCCATGTTCGCTGAGACTTCTTCCAGAGGTAAATAGTATGACTTCTTGGATCCTTGAGTCAATGTTGTTAATTTTTATTTCGACAACACAAACAATCCTATACCAAATTAGGTTTTTTTTTTTTTGGAGTAAAAATTTCTTGTTTGTTCTTTATATATATATATATATATATATTAGATTATATATATATATATATATATATATAGATGTTATTATATCGAGAGAGAGAATTTAGATATACAATATATATGAAGGGGGGAAGAGATAGGGGGGGGGAAGGTATGATAGTAGATAATTATAGATATAAGTATTAAATATATAGATATATATATCGATATAGAGATAGAAATATATAGATATCTAGATAGAGAGATAGATATAATATAGAGATATATTAGTGAGATAATTTATATATATATATATGTAAGATTAATATTAATATAGATTATCTAGATATAGAGATATAGAGACGATATATATATAGATATATAATCTATATAGTATATTTATATATTATATTATATAAATATATATATATATTATATACATCTCTCTATATATATATAATATAATATATATATTATACCTAGATCTAGATATATATAATATATCTATATAATATATATATATCTAATATCTATTATATATATAGGTCTATCTATGTCTCTATATCTATAGATATAATATATAGATATCTATCTTATATTATTCTATATACTATAATATAGATTATATATTTATTATTATATATATATATATATATATATATCTTTATATATATAGATATATACCATATATATATTATACCTATATCTATAAATATTCTTCTCTCTCTCTCAGCTCTTCTCTCATTTCCTCTCTCTCGTCTCTCAGTCGTCTCTCTCTCTCCTCTATATATATAATATATATATATATATTATATATATATATATATATATGCAAAGAAGAGAGTATTATACTCTTCAGGGGCAGTAGAGTTGTGTTCACAAATTCTGCCGTACTCAAGGCGGTTTCGGAAAATGAAAAATCGAACTGGAGGAATTTGTTGGAGATTTTCCGACCTGGACGATAAATGGCCCTGTATTTCGCTTGATTTCTTTCCCCCCTACGAAGGTTGTCTCCACCGAAATACATCACGCCTGCAACTCAGCGATTTCTTAGTTGATGTAGGTAGTATTTTAAAAATAATGCCCTAGCACGGTATTGTGAGCAAAAATTGTTTTTTTATTGTTATAATCCTTGCTGCTGCAATATTCTTTTCATTATTGTTTATTCATCGTTTGTGAATAAATAGGTCATTAGACATTAGTAAATTTGTTTTCTTTTTTTTCTTTTTTGGTCACGAAAAGTCACATTTTTTATATGTCAGAGTTGTTGACTAATGATTTTGTAATGTATTCTTATTACTATGTTTCAAATAGTACTTTGATCTTTCAACTCTCATATATTAAGGATAAAATTTTTATGATTTAACCCCAATAAACAAAAGTTTTGCCACATGAGAAATTTCTGGATATTTTAAACTAAAGTTCATAGTAGTAATACGAAAATGTATTCCGAACCACTGGCACCGAGCGTTTTGAGGTTTGTTAAGTATGCTTTCGAGAGCATAATGTAACTGATGGCTTTCTACGCACATACTAAAAGGGAATTATGGATTGAAATTTTCATATATATCCTTCCGAAATCACATTTTAAATGTCTACTTTATATAATATGGCCCAGCTACCCCAGCCCCCTCCCCTCCCTAAAAAAAGAAAAAAGGAAGAAAAAAAAAAACTAAGGACCCAGGAAGAAAGGAAGGAACGGGAAGAAGACGTTACTGAGCAAAAATGTTTATGCCTAATAATGAATTAGTACATAATCAATAATGTCCTTCCAGGATGTAATTTTTTAGCAATAGCATTGCTGTATTACGTAACATATGTCCCTGAGTTTTATAGCAATGTTTTATAATATTTTATGTGCAGTAAAAAATCTTTCATGTATAACATAATATAATGTCATATATTTGTTAAAATACCACATAAGCCATAAGGGCGAGAGCATGAAGCATCTGAACAGTGATGAGGCTGTAAATGCACTAAATGTGGCTCCTTAGTGAATTTCTCCTTCCCTGAGGTCCTTCCTCACAATGTTCGACTGCGGAACAATCTCCCTAAGGATGTTGTGCAACTGAAACTTCCAAATTTCAAGCGAAGATGTTGTGCGTTGTTACCGTAAAGCAATATTCCTTGTATATGATAATGAATTTATACTTTCGTCTATTTATTTGTTTATTTATTTTTATCTTTTTTAATAATTCATCTATTATTTCTTTTGAACAATGGATATATACTTATACATACATAACACACACACACACACACACACACTACATATATATATATATATATATATATATATATATATATATATATATATTATATATATATGTATATATATATATATATATATATATATATATATATATATATATATATATATATATATATAATTCTGCAAATTAAGGAAGCACTGTTATTCTTGATCTAAACGTAATTATGTAAATGGGAGTTGCGTAAGGCAGGGAGGATAAGTAATTTAACAGTCACAGAATAACAAATAAATGAACACTTTGGATACACGTTACATATTTTTTTTACTTCACTTACTCTCTGAAGGAGATGAAATGGGGAATTGAGTTATATATATATATATTATATATATATATATATATATATATATATATATATATA
This sequence comes from Macrobrachium nipponense, assembly GCF_015104395.2. Taxonomy (NCBI): domain Eukaryota; kingdom Metazoa; phylum Arthropoda; class Malacostraca; order Decapoda; family Palaemonidae; genus Macrobrachium; species Macrobrachium nipponense. Next base: position 67,979,202 of record NC_061087.1, on the reverse strand, counting down.
TATATATATATATATATATAACTCAATTCCCCATTTCATCTCCTTCAGAGAGTTAGTGAAGTAAAAAAAAATATGTAACTTGTATCCAAAGTGTTCAATTATTTGTTATTCTGTGACTGTTAAATTACTTATCCGGCCTGCCTTACGCAACTCCCATTTACATAAATTACGTTTAGATCAAGAATAACAGTGCTTCCTTAATTTGCAGAATTAGGAGAAGACAAGATGATGTGAACTATATCTCCCATATTCCATAGTGCCAGGGTAGCAACCATCCATTTTAAGTCCCAGGGTGAAAGAATTTAACTATTATTTTATGATTGGTGACAATTGAAACGAGTATTTCATTCCTTTAAATTCTGGGTTCTTCATTAAAGGAAGTTACATTTTCTTGGGTTTTTATAGGGGCGCTAATTTATTTGTTAATTAACGTAGTCTAAGTGCCACGGAGCTATTGCCTTCAGCTCCTGTGTAAATGTCTTCTGAGTTAAGCAATAATAATCTTAGTTAAATGTAACATTGCATTTCCCTTAAATCCATAAATTGTAATAACTTTTTTTCCTGTTCTCTGTTGTTACCCGTGTGGCATCCAGTCTTGTCAGATGTCAGTTATTGTTGGAATAAATGATAAACCTTACGCAGCCACGCACATAACAAATGGCGACCTTGACAAGATCGCATAATTAAAGTCTTAATTAATCTCTCATTAGAGTAGAAATCAGTTGAGAGTTCACGAGAGAAATGAATCTTTATTGTAAAACAACCCCCCCCCCTTTACCCTTTTTGCAACTTTGGCGCCTGTGAACAGCAGTACATAACTGTAATTACTTAATTCTACTATTTTAATTTTACACCTTTTTATTATTCCTAAGTGCTCAAATGGAAAGTGATGACACAAACATTCACAAATCATTCATTGCCTCGGAGAAGGCTTTTTGCCACTAGTGCATGTATTTTAGTTGTGTTCTCATTAGTGTATGTTATCTGCAAAACAATGTGTCTCTAGTAGTTATGCATTAGCTAGGAAAGTGCAGTGATAACCATTGTAAATTGTTAAGTTGATTGGAAAGTGTTAATTCCTGCTGAAAACTTACGATATTCATGTTAAATGGGAAGCCCGCTCTGGCAACCCCTTCTGTATAGCTGTGGCCCTCCAAGTAACCAATATCTGTTAAATTTCTTTTATAATTCTTCTACAAACTTTAACATAGCGCCTCAGTGGCGTGGTTGGTATGGTATTAAGGTCCCACCTCGGAGGTCGCGGCTTCGATTCTCGGCCATTCCATTGAGGAGTGAGAGTTGTGTATTTCTGGTGATAGAAGTTCACTCTCGAAGTGGTTCGGAAGTCACGTAAAGCCGTTGGTCCCGTTGCTGAATAACCACTGGTTCCATGCAACGTAAAAGCACCAAACAAAGAAAAACAAACTTTAACTTGTTAGTAAATTGGCTTAGTAATTTCATCCAAGTACCATCATAATATTAATTAATCTAAGAATTCAATGTGAATAAATAATAACAACGTTAATAGCCTAATCATTTGCATTTATATGACAAAATTTTTTTGTGTTGGTACTTTCCCGGCCTATCAGTACACGTGCACTTACCATTATCTACTCGTCTCGTTAGACATACTTAACATTTGACAGTTCTTGAGCGCTAAGCATTAAAACCCTTTAACTTTCACTTAGGGCATTCCATAACATGAACAATCTTATTCTTCCCCATTGTGATATTGGTTTAATAATTGACGTATTTCCTATGCATGAAGACATTCTTGAATAACCTTTATGAGAGCAGAATAATATTTACGTAGCATAAGACTTTTTATATTTGAGTGATATAAAGACCTTCTGTTTTACAAGAGACCCATATATTGTTTGACCAACTAAATCAAACTGCATTACCTATACCTGAGCCACGGGGAGGGAAATTTATACATTTTACATTAAACTTTAAAGAATTTTTTTTTTCCCCTTTGGAACTGACATGTATTTTGGCGATTTCCCTTATTTTTTTCCTGACTTCCTTTCCCCTACATAAGTCTCGCAAGGGGCCAGATACCACAATCCCATTTATAATTTAAAATCTAAGTGCTCATTAGCGCAGTTTAATTTCTACCATTGCTAAAGTTTTTTTGCTTTATTTCTTTTATTAGACTTTTGCGGTTTCCGAACCCATTCATTATTATTACCTAACAGCTGCATGAACATCAATATCAGCCCGTGTGCATGTTAACCTGTGTTTTTGAACACCCACTTTTCAGCTTGTGCAATAGCCGGTTCGTCCGTGCACAAGTCCCTAACATTTGCACTGTGATTTTGCGGTCTCCCACACGCATCTATTATACTCAACTATTACATAACCGTTGCACGAAAATCGTTACCCACCTGTGTGCATGTTACCCTGTGTTATCGAACACCCACTTCCACTTATCAACTTGTGCAATAGCCGGTTCGTCTGTGCATAGGTCCCTAATGCGTGCACTTTGAATTGGCGGTCTTCTGCACACATCTATTGTATTTATCTATTATGTAAGCGCTGCATGAAAATCGGTACCAGCCCGTGCGCATGTTACCCTGTGTAATGCCTGTCTTTTGATTTTATCCTCATTCCACGCGAACGAAACGACGTCCTGAAGGACCCACAATCTTTGTTCTTTCATTAACATCAACAATCCAGTTCTTTATGAACAAAATCTACTCACTACTAATGTCACTATCTGTTCACTTAGCATCCATCTGCACTCAGTGACGACAAATTGTCATGTGTAAGTACTTTGTCATTCATACTGTAAGTGCCCCTTCATTGGTCTTTCAGTCCTCGACTTATCCAAGCCATTTACAGGTATCTGGCCCAGTGCCATGATTATTATTTTGAGTAAACCTTCGTCCCATGGGACCAGCAATTACTTTTTATTGTCTTTCCTATCCCCAGCCTTGGCGACTTCCCCAATTTCACACAATGAGGACCTGCCTTGGTCCTTCTTCCTATTTTCCTGTCTTGGTG
>NC_061087.1:67953696-67971196 GCF_015104395.2 Macrobrachium nipponense | reverse complement strand
GGTCTCATATCAATTTAGTTATATGTTGAATGTATATAGTCATATCCGAGGCGAGGGGTGATGATGGATAATAACAGAATAACTATTGCTTTTCGTTATACATCGTGATAAGAAGCCTCAAATATAATATTTAAATCGCGAAATCATATCAAGAACCTCTAATCAATGCAGGAGATATCGAGAGTGGGTTTTCCCTACTTACAGCTGCTATTGGCCGCAAAAACCAGTGACTGGCCCTGTGTCTCGTGTCTTTTGGCCTCGATTATTTCACGCAAAGCACTGTAGGGGCCACTATATGTGAATGCATTTTCAAAATGCCTAAATGCTAGGGAATAAAACTGAAAGTACCTGATAGGATTTAATCGCGATAGTTTTTCAGTTTATACATAATCTGTTTGTATCTATTAACTTCAGTTATGGGGATCTAGTGCATAGTACATATATTATATAAGGTTTGGGTAAAATAAAGCTCTTGAAGAAGCCTGGTGGAAGGCGAAATTATCGAGCTACTAGAGTCTTTTATTATCTCTTTTCTCCCGTGGACTATTTTGACGTACGTTTTGGGTATGTTAATTTTCCAAAATATCAATGTCGCTTCTTCCCGCTACATGAAATACAGAAGATCCGTGTGATATCCTTTATTGTTTTTAATAAAGGGCATTCTTTTTACTCTTAAATTTTGTTTAGCCAAGTGTTCTAAAATCTGCACTTCATACTACTAGAAAGAGATAATTGTGAATTATTATGGACGTACCAAATTTCATGGTAAGGCTATGGAAAATAATTACGTTCTTTAAGAATGAAAATAAGATAAGACCATTTTCTTGCATGAAAAACCTGGCATATTATTAAAAATACACTTAAAATACTTACGCTCTATGATGATTACTAGTAATCCTCCTCGTGGGAGGGATAGAACAGTATTAACTTTCATTCCATTTGACGATTGAAGACTCCAATCCTCCAAACCTGAAGGATTTATAATGCATTTGCAACAGTATAAAAAAGAATTTGTACCAGGAAAAAAGGTCTTATTTTATCATCAGATTATTTGATAGTTGAAAGCTTCAGCTAACCACACAGAAAAGCAAATGTGATGTTAGCATTGATAAAAGCCTGTTAATGAGCAAATAAATGAGTATCTAATAGTAGCATGGATTAAGAAAATTCAGGCTCCCTTAAACATACAACTGTTTTTCATAAATAGCCTTGCGGCATAACCAGAACTAAAGCTACTGAATAGTAACCGAATGATATTGTAAATGTTATTTCGGGAAACGGTGTTACTAAGAAATCTCATACTGGAGTGCAATGTTATGTTGTTTAAAATCTACTTTTACTGAGCTATAAATCTTTACAAATCGTTTGTAACAGTATTATGTTACCACGGTAGTTTCAGTACTGGGTATGTAGCAACACTATATACATGGATTTAAGGGCAAACAGCCTTCGTCCTAAATTCAAGAAATCTCATTATTTTAAGTACAATGCTATTAAATTTTTTCCCCTGCCATTTTCTAGTAATTTGATATTCATATGTAACGCTAATCATATGCATCCTTTTGATTACTTGGATTTTATTACTTCTTATTGATAAGTATCTGTATATTGATCAGGTGAATAGATTGAATGGTTTTGAATTTTTAAGCAAACTTTGCATTTAAAGAGTCAACTTATGATACAAATTCATGCATTGGGTCTTACGGCTGGACTCGCACTCAGTGTAATGTGGACTCGATCTTGGACAAAATTGGTTTTGAATAGGGCAATGTCTCTCTGAAGTCTTTAGGAATTGCTCATCCTTACCATTGAATTTTGTATAACGAAATTAAATTCTAAAGACTTGTGCTGTAGTTCTAATTAGTCCTATGATTTCATAAGTTTTTCTCTTTATGCGGCGCAGTATTACACGTTCAGGTTCCAGTTGCTATTATGTGATATTATTGACAGGTGTACACCCTGTAGTATAAGCAACAGTATGGTAACGACTACTGCCAATGATACTGCATGCATATGTTCCGAGTTGGGATATTGGAATATAATCAACAGTTTTTCCAGTTCCGGCATCTCTCTCGAAAAAAAATGGTAATGAGTAATGAACATACAATATAAGTAAGAAATTGATTTATGTGGGGGAAAGCGAAAAGAGAATATCACTATCACTCATTTTAATACTTTGTACATAGGTAATACTCATCCGTCTCAATGGAGAAAAATACATTTAAACGACTTCGATATCTCTCCATTTTCTCATTACGTTCACAATACATAATTTATTCAAAACTCGAATGTTTTTTGAGATCAAAGAAATTATTTTCTTCTAGTCTTCGTGACACTTCTAGCCACCCATTACGACTCCCGAATCAGTGGAGATTATCTCTGGGCAGAGCTCAAAAGCTCTTTCATTCCGACAGCGTGAATGGTTTCCTGAAAAATTTACCTTCCAGGAAGGATCTTGCGACTGACTTTCAGATTTACCAGATCTGAAATTATGAAAATGAATAAACACGATCCTTGATTTTCACAAACAGAAGATGATCAGGTTAGTTTGAATGAATGAAAAATATGTGATGAAATTGTAGAAATTCCCATTTCAATCATTTTTTACGCCTGTATTTAAAAATAAGCAGAAATGTTTTTTGCTTTATTCCTCTTTTTTTATTCTGATAACTATGAAAATGGTGAAAAATATAACAGAGCTCTAACTCACAATCCTAATTTATAAAATTAATTAACAGGCAATCTACATCCTCAGCCATCGTTTTAATTAGGATTGTTTTCCCAAAAGGTCTTTAATCTTCATAAAAGGTTAAAGATTATCAAATACGCCCTCTCCCATATTCAATGACCTATGTTCTTATTAGCATAAGAAGAAAATCCACCGTCATAATAAAGAATATTTTAACTTAGAGTCGTGGCTGCAGAAGATTGTGATGATTGAGACTGGGATGGGCAGAACCGGAAGTTCAGATAGCAGGAATCTGGAAGAGATTCCAGTGGTGTTACGCTAATCATATGAGTGTATTCTCTCACATGAAACAATTTGTTCACGATGGAGGGAACTTATTAGTTATTTAAATCATCACAAGTTCACTATGGTGGGAGAGATTAGTATGATCTAGGAATACTTACTGTAGCTTAGAACAAGTCTCAAGGGAAATGTGCGTGCTAGGTGGAAACAAAGGAGTTCTTTTAAGGAGAATAGGAAATTGGAATATTGGGAAAAAGCATAAGAGACTTTTGCAGAGAGAAACAGTGGCTGGTTTAATTTGTAGCATCTGGATATACTTTATATTGGTGTACATATAGCTTAAGATTAGAGGTTGCCTTCAGACCATCGTGGAAGTAGACAAAGGCTCTCCAGAGAACAGCGATGAATATGCCCTTTGTAGTAGTAGATGGAAGTTGTGGCAATTCCATATGCGAAACAGTGGATTGTTGAATTTGTAACTTCTGAATGTGGCTCATATTGGTGTGCATATAGCTTAACACTAGAGGCTGACTTCAGACCAGTGTGGAAGTAGACAAAGGCTCTCTGAAGAGCAGCAGTGAATATGTCTGCTTGTGGTAGGAGTAGACAAAGATGGAAGTTGTGGCAATTCCATATGCGAAACTTTCTCGGACAAAGGCAAAGCAACAGACAAAGCAAAGTTAAATAGGCTGCCACCTTACAAAAAATTGTTACTATTTCGCCACTGACTGATCTCAGTAGGTTACATTAACAGGAAATTGTGGCTTTTATTTGACTGGCTGCAGAAGAGTGTTGGAACATAACCAGGTGAATGAATCTTCTGTGATGACTGAAACTGTGGCCGACAGAACCCAAAGTTCAGACAGTAGGAATCTGAAAAAGATTCCAGTGTTTCACTAATCATATGAGGGCCTTCACTCACATGAAACAATTTGTTTACAATGGAGGGAACATATTAGTCATTTAATTTGTGCAAGTTCACTATGTGGGAGAGCTTAGTATGATCTAGGGATGCTTAATGTAACTTAGAAAAAGTCACAAGGGAAATTTATGTGCTAGGTGGAAACAAAGGAGTTCGTTTAAGGAGAATAGGAAATTGGAATAATAGGAAAAAGTGTAAGAGACTTTTGCAGAGAGAAACAGTTGTTGGTTGAATTTTCAACTTCAGGGTGTACCTTATATTGGTGTGCATATAGCCTAACACTAGAGGCTGACTTCAGACCAGAGTGGAAGTAGACACAGGCTCTCTGGAGAGCAGTTGTGAATATGTATGTTCGCAGTAGGAGACAAAGGAGTAAGGTCAATTCAGCGCGCTGTCGTATCATGCTGGGTCATCTTGGTCGCACAGGAAATTGGCATTACCTTGAAGAAGCATATACAAACAGCAAAAAGGTTATAGTATAACAGTTCTTAAAGCTAGGCCCATTAAGGGTCCAAATAGCAGCTCATTTTCCCTCATGACATGCTTCTGTGCCCTAAAGGTTTTCCTAACCCTCCAGATCGTTCAATGGGGAGACAGAAATGGCTAACCCATGCCTTGGTTTGAAAACACTGGGCACTGGCTGGGAAAGGTGAATGAACAAACATAAAAGCCTCCCCCCCCCCCCCCCCCTTTAAGAAGGGATTCCTTCCCTTTCAGGCGTGAAGGCCTCAGCTAAATAAGTTATTCACCTCGACTAGATATGTCCCTTCCTTGAATGAGGTCTGGGGCTTTATTATGAAGCTAGCTAGAATGCCTACCTAATTCATAGGAGGAAATGATAAACTTACTAACTTATTCGCTATGGTAGTCTAGTCCTAAAAATAAGGTACCTACTATTTGTCTTAGACGACAGGCTAACTTTATCCCTAGGTAAGCAATGTGATTATGATTGCACACTGGAACTAACTTGGGGTTAGGCATAAGGTATGAGGTTTGCAGTGGCTCACCGTCCGTGATGTATGGAGCATGGCACTGCACAGTGCTCGCAAGTGGCACTGGCAGTGATTTAGAGTCAGGCGTGCCTGACGTGGGACCCGAGGGTACAAAACCTTTCAGTGTGCCCGAGATGATGGAAGATTGGGAGTGGTCTATTAGGTTGCAGGTTTTGCAGTAGAACTGTGAATGGTCAGTTCCCTTCTTGGTGAGGGGGGGGATTGTTGGTGGTAGCACTCACTTGTGACTTAAGAACTGGGCTTTGGAATGCACGATGAGTGCCCTTTCTGTCAACCATTGTGGTGAGCGGAGGGTAGCCCTGGAAATATCCAGGTCAGGTCACTTCTGTGTTGTAGAGGCCTCCGTGGGGGAGGTAGCTGGGCACTGGATAGGTGTTCGTGAGGAACATTCCCAGAGTTCGTCTTGCCCCAACAGGAAACCTGCTCCATGCCTGATTCAGCTCACCACACCAAGGCGGTGAGGTTGTGTGCACCAAGAAATGTTGGAAGCACCAGGAGATATGTGTTTTCTGGTATATTTACCACTAATCAGTTTATACTGTTCACACAGTCATCTACAGTGCCATTGGACAAGAACTTCTGCTTCTTTTGTCAGGAAGACACTCGAGAAGAAATCATCAGGCTGCATAGAAAATGCTGGAAAGAAGCTAAAAGATGCTATAGATAAGTCCCAAAGTCCAGTATTTAGATCAAGACTATGCACAAATATCTCACCAACAGATGCCCATGCCATACATGTCATATACTACAAATCATGCTGGAAAAAAACATGCAATTCATGTCAACTGTGATCAAGGTGCCAACGTCATTTCATTCGACATGGCCATACATGCAATAGTCTCGAGACTGGGATCAATTTAAGTGTAAAAATAGGACAAATCTGACTGCAGGATGACTGTGAATGTGGTTGTTCTGTTTATATTTATATATACTGTACATACAGCCAATATTTGTTTTTATCTGTATGATGATAATAATAGAAGTCTAGATTATGTCACTGTTTTTACAATTATATAACAACTTTATATTTTAAGTGAATTGTATTTTCCCATCAATAGCATCTTGCTAGTTGTAAAATTGCAAGTTGCTGCACTTTTGCAAGATGAGGCAAAACCAAGTAAAAGTAATACCCCTTTATACTTGAGTTGCCCTTATGAACTGAAAGCCTTCATTCTCTCTAAACCCTCTCTGTACAAATTGGCTTCCTTGGAAATAGCCTCCACAGGTGTCCTGAATGGGGAGGTGTGTCTCTAGGCTGAGATTTTAAAAGGATGGGGCCACAGCAGCTCACCCTCAGATTCCCCAGACGTGTCTCACCTGCAGAACTCCACTTCCCCCCTTTTTTGCTCCCCTGCTTCCTCTGGGGACCCCACATATGATATTTTACCATACAAGGTGCACAGATCAATCAGCAGATGGGAAGACAACAAAACCACAAATATTTGGATACTGTGGGAGTAATTTCTAGTGTAGTCAGTGAAATTGTTTTTGCCTCTTGTCTGTATTTCATTTCATTCTTCCAAGGTGACTCCCTCCTCTTCTTGGCTCAGCTTCTCACTCCCCAATTTTAGTTCAATGCTAGGATTAATTTCCTTGTAATGCTAGTACTGATATTAAACATCCCTCTAGTTAATCAAGCAACATTCTATGCCCCCTTGAGTAAGCTTTAATATTCAATGCTAAGAGCTAATAATGACGCTTGCATTTAACCCTTTACTGCCGACTGGACATATTTTACGTCAACTTTTTTTGTCTCTCGGGTGCCGACTGGACGTATTTTACGTTGACATACAAAAGTTTTTTTAAAAATTCGCGGAAAAATACTTTTAGACCTACCAGCCAAAAATCTTGAATCAAGCGCCTTGGGGGATGCTTGGAGTTCACGGATCAAGGTGTTGTTTTGTTTACAATCGTTACGCAGGCATGCAAGCGCGAATTTCTTTCTTGCCGCACTAAAAAGTATCTGTGACACATCTCGGAAATTATTTCGTCACTTTGACATTATTTTTGTACCATTTTAAATTAGCCATTACATGGAGTATTATATATGAAAATGTGCGCAATTTTATGTAAAATACAACAAAAAAATACTCATGATTGTAGCTTTCATCAGTTTTGAGGTATTTTCATATAAATAACGATAAGTGCCAAAATTTCAACCTTTGGTCAACTTTGACTCTACCAAAATGGTCGAAAAACGCAATTGTAAGCTAAAACTCTTATATTTTAGTAATATTCAATCATTTACCTTAATTTTGCAACTAATTGGAAGTCTCTAGCACAATATTTCGATTTATGGTGAATTTATGAAAAAACTTTTTCCTTACGTCCGCGCGGTAACTCTTTCGAAAAAAATCATACATGCGATTGTGGTAATGTTTGCATCATTTTAAATTAGCCGTTACATAAAGTTTTATATATGAAAATGTGCGCAATTTCATGCAAAATACAACTAAAAACAACCCATGGTTGTAGCTTTTATCAAATTTGAAATATTTTCATATAAAAAATGATAAGTGACAAATTTTCAACCTTCGGTCAACTTGGACTCTACCGAAATGGTCGAAAAAAGCAATTGTAAGCTAAAACGCTTATATTCTAGTAATATTCAAGCATTTACCTTCATTTTGCAACAAATTGGAAGTCTCTAGCACAATATTTCGATTTATGGTGAATTTATGAAAAAAATAACATTTTCTTTACGTCCACGCGGTAACTCTTCCGAAAAAATCATACGTGCGATTGTGGTAATGTTTACACCATTTTAAATTAGCCTTTACATAAAGTTTTATATATGAAAATGTGCACAATTTCATGTAGAATACAACAATAAATAAATAAAGGTTATAGCTTTTCTCATTTTTGAAATATTTACATATAAATCACGATAAATAGAAAAAAAACCACGTTTGGTCAACTTTGACTCTACCGAAATGGTCGAAAAACGCAATTTCAAGCTAAAACTCTTACAGTCTAGTAATATTCAGTCATTTATCTTCATCTTGAAACAAAATCGAAGTCTGTAGCACAATATTTAGATTTATGGTGAATTTAAAAAAAAAAACTTTCCTTCCCTCCGCGCTTAGATTCTCCGCCACAAATCTCCGAAATATTCTCGGAATATTTGCTCCGTTTCATATTAGGCATTTCATAGAGTTTTTATATGAAAATGTGCGTAATTTCATGTAGAATAAAACGAAAAATATTTGAAGGTTGCAGCTTTTCTTATTTTCGAAATAATTGCATATAAAAAAATATATATATAAAAATTTGACATTCGGTCAACTTTAACTCGTCAGATATGGTCGAAGACTGCATTTGTAAGCTAATACTCTTACAGTATAGTAATATTCAATCATTTGTCTTCATTTTGAAAGAAATTGGAAGTCTCTAGGACAATATTTAGATTTATGGTGAATTTTTTAATAAAATATTTGTTTATGTCCACGTTACGAATTCATGCATTATTTTGTGATAATATTTTCTCTTTGTTGCTTTTATCGTTTTACAATGTTTTATACACCAAAATGATTGCAATTTAGTGTACATTACAACAACAAAAAAGTAACTTGTTACCTCTAACCGTTTTGTGCACAGCGCGATTTGAATACAATTATATATGAAATTTCGTTTTTGTCCTATCATATATCGCATTATTTATATACGATAATGATAATTTTTTTCATTTCTGATGGTTGCATACTAAACTTCAGCCAATGACAAAAAATGGAGCTAAAAATGAACTCTTAATTTTGAAAAGTAAGCACGCTGTGATTTTTTGAAAAAAATATTTTTTCCACTTCCGCGCTCGCTCTGAAACACCTCCGGCACACGGGAGACTTTTTTTTTTTTTTTACTGCTTCGGCATTTAAGAGTTAAATAACCCGCTTTGCGCAAATCATATCTCTGGGTCTGGGTCATTTCCCAGCCATGTATTTCCGGTGGACCTGCAATCAACCACCTTCCATTAATTTCTGGATCTACATGTCATTTAAATGTAAATATAGTTCGTATAAACTATTAGGACAGTGTTTTATATAAATTCATCCTTACAGTAATATCGGCTTTCAGCTGTAGATTTTTGTTTGCATTAACTCTCGTCCCTTTAGGTAAGGCCATTTTAAGAGTGCCAGTAAGTCACATAGATGCATTTTCTCTGAAGGAATGAGCAGTTCATTGCAAAATGGTGACCTTGCCAGGATCGTGTGAAATTAATTTTCATTTTCCAGCCGTAGTGATCATTAGACTGGTATGACAAAGAAGAACAAATCTGAATTCAATTTAATATGCAAAACGAGGTTTCCCAAATCTCCACAACAGGTAAACAGTAAATTCTTATCTTTTTACTTCTCATTATTTGTGTAGAACTATGTATTCTAGTTAGGGATGAATAATATCTGACTGCCTCTATGAATAGCGATAGGAAGATTTTAGAACTACGTGCATCTTGATAAACTAGTTAAGAAGTTTTAATCTTAGCTATTTTTTTAATGTGCTATTGCATAAAGAACATATAGGTATTTAGGGAGTGCAATAAATATCATTGCCATATTTCAGTGTATATCTTCAAAATCTGTGTCGTAAAGAGATTCCGTAGCCAGGCTTTTAAAAAAGAATCAGTGTGTTCCATTGTTGCCTGAGTGCATTATCTCTCACTCTCTTGCACGGCTAGGCAGGATAGGGAGAATTAAAATCTATTTACATGAGGAGTGTTCCTGAAGAAATCCATGGCCATATGTTTAATCAATTCCCATCACATTGTCCCTTGTTTATGAAAAAGGAAAAGAAGAGTAAATAAGTCAAGAAAGAAAAATGTTAGCGTAAAGTCATCTAACATTAAAACAAGTGACAAAGAAAATCAACCGTTGGAACTTCCGTTCTGTGTAAAGAGAGATCATCAAAGCATATAAATAATTTACTGTCTTTGTAAACACAAATGGCAGCTAATTAAGGGCACATGTTGGTTTTTCTGTTTCAGCCATTCCCTAAATTCCCCTAACGCAACCTTGGATAAATACCAGGTGTGAATCTTCTCAAATCCCTTCCTCTCCATCTTGCCGAGCCGTGTGAAAGTCAAATTCTCCGGGAACTTACTTTCACAGTAGTAACCATAAATTGCAGAAATCTAATGGCGATTTTCGTGAGTATTGAGTTTTACTCATCATTATGCACTAGTAGGAACTGTAAATTACAGAGATTTTATGGCAATTTTCATTAATTATCGGCGTTGAGTTTTGTGCCCATACATAGTGCTTATTTATGTGTCTGTTACAGCATAGTTGCACTGGTATTTACAGATATCTAATTTGATTTACAACTGCATTTTTCATTTCCACGTCACAAGGATGAGTTTTCCGCACCAGAGTGAATTACATTTGCATTCTATTAGACTAACAGTTCCCATGACCCTTGCGTGAAGCATTTGCAATTGATTTGACTAACATTTCCCCATTGCCTGCATGAGTTTTCCGCACTGGAGTGGATTTCATTCATACTATTAGACTGCCATCCCCACGCTAATTGCGTAAGCCATTTACAATTTGTTTTACTATTATTTTCCATGTCACCTGCATGAGATTTCTGCACTATGTTATTTCCCTTTTATATCAATGAATATTCCGCATACCCCTGGTAACATCTGCAGTTTTGCAACTGCCTTCCATTTTATTATTTTCAGGATAGACCACTAGCGTTTTACCGCTGAGAAGCTGTCCAGTAACACAGCACTGGAGGAGCTCAGGGCCTTCACCGAAGCCGGAAGAGCCATGAGGCTGGAGGGTGCAAAACTGATAATTGGGTGAACAATAAAATGAAAGAAGCTGCAGAGAAAGCATACCAGGCAGCCGAAAGGGAAAAAGGAGAGAGAAGCATAAGAGAAAAGAGAAGCAACCGAGAAAGGACCACAAAAGAAAAAAGAAGCAGCTGTGAGTGAAGCACAAGAGAAAAGGGCAGCAACTGATTGAGCATTCCAAGCAGCGGAGGGAGAAGCCCAAGAGAGAAGAGAAGCTGCAGAGAGAACACATCAACTGGCTATGGCAGTCTAGAGTGCCACTCTGGCACCCACGAGTGCCATGCCTCCTGCGTCCCCTGTGCCCCTTCCTTCTCACTCTCACAGTATGGGAACCCTCATTAGGCCTTGGGACAACAGGGAGCTCGACACCTGGTTCGATCATGTGGAGTAGGTGTTCAAGAATTTCAATCCAATCCCTCAGGAAGTGGCCCTCCTCCTTGGCAAAGCAAAGGACGGACTGCATTTGAGGCCTTCACCCTGAATGAGTGAGAAGATCTCGCCTGTGTCATAGAGGCAATCCTTGTGGTTTACGAGCTAACCCCAGACCGGCGGAGGTAGAACTGGAGGAGCATGCCCAAGGAGGCTAACTAAATATGAACAGAGTGGGTAGCCAAGAAAACACAGGCACTCCATAGGTGGATGAAGGACTCCAACGCAATATCTGTTGAGGAGGTTTTAGAACTTTTTCAATTAGTGGACTTCCTTTCCTACGCTTCCCTTGATCTTGCCACCCACTCAGTGGACAAGGCTCCTAAAACTATTTTGGAATGCTGCAGATAGGGGGTGCCTATGACACCCACCATCCGCTGCAGAGTTCTTTGAAGAGGAAAATTTGCCCTGCTCTTCCTCTCCCATCTACTGCCACCGGTCAACCTACCAGCACCCTAATAATCCTCCACAGAAACCGGTGTGTGGGCATTGCAATAAACAAGGGCCCACCACGGTTCAGTGCCTCTCAAAAGCAGACCCTCCTCAGCCAGCTCCTGCTCCTTCTCAGAATAGAACTCCCCATCATCACAATATAAGAATAATGACCATTGGATCCGAAACAACAGGCCCAACCTGATTTTAGCAAGAGTTTCTGAGACTCATGCAAAGTGCATGGGCACACTGCTGATTGGACTGGATGTCCCAAGAAAACTGCTATTATTGCTGGTGCAATGACAGTGACGAATCCTTCAGCTCTAGGTACTCCTGCTCAGGGCTAATATTTGTCATACCTCCCAGAGGTTGCTATCCTGCTCATGAGGTCCAAACTTTCGACAACACTGGTACGCAGATATCTATCATCTGAGAGGATAAAATTCCTTATTGAGCTCAGGTTGACAAACACCAATTCATCACATTAGAGAGCTTCAACCATGTCAAAATGCTCTTGCCTACTGTCTGGCTGAGAGTCACACGACCTCACCACTCTAAGATATATACCATGGCAGTAGCAGCCTACATTCCAGGAGGTTATGACATCCTGTAAGGACAAGATTTTAAATCTCCTCCTACCTCTGTACTGTCTCAGGACCCCTGCCCTTACATAGCTCCAGACTCATTCCATGGGCCTCCAAGAACTACCTCTGTACAGCCAGTGCCACTTGATGGTACCATGCAGTACCAGGCTTCGTCCCTCATGGATGTTAAGC
Organism: Macrobrachium nipponense; assembly: GCF_015104395.2. NCBI lineage: Eukaryota > Metazoa > Arthropoda > Malacostraca > Decapoda > Palaemonidae > Macrobrachium > Macrobrachium nipponense. The sequence continues at coordinate 67,958,862 of NC_061087.1, read as the reverse complement.
CACGTTCGAATCCTCTCACTATGCAAGGAATGCCCTCAGTGCCAGTGCCAAGCAAACATGACTCTCCCTTCCAGAGCTCTCAGTCGTGGCCGCTTTCCCTCCATTGGCTTGGATAGTGCTACCCATGTCAGCAGTTGAGAAAGAGCCAATTCAAATAGGAATCCTTCAGGACACCCATGACCATAGCGGACACTCCAACAATGATACGGTCTTGCAAACTGCCCCGGAGTCAGTCATCCCAACTTGTGAGCCCATCCGAATACCTTTACCTCCTCCACTCCCCCTCCATCATCAGCTAATCAGTCCTGGAGTTATAACTCTGCCGAATCCTATTTAGCCGAAGAACTCAGGGAACCGAGCCACACAGCATTAGGCACAGGGATGAGTGCCAGTGGCCTGGTAGTCGCAGCAGCCAGAGCCGATGCCCCTCCGGTATCTTCAAAGGGCTTGAATATTTTAAGCCCCATGGCATCATCAAACCAACCTCGGAGAGGTTGAAGGAAGAAGGAAAAAGGACGTCAAGGTTTTCAGAAACCTTATGAGAGTCAATAGTCTCTCTTTGCACTAGTGCCTGTCACAGTGCCACCCTCTTATAGAAAATTCTGACCCTCTCCATCCAGAGGAGAGTGCCAGATTCTGCTACTTTTACTTCCTTCTCATCCTTTTGTAACTTTATATTTTTTACTGTCTACATCACCTCTTCCATAGTATCCTTTCGTCTTCATCATCGCCTTTAGGCATTTATTTCCATTGTATGCTCTGCTTAGGCAGAGCTCCATCCGCCAGCTATTCTTGTCTTAAAAATTAGTTCTTCATTAGGAACTACTATCATAAAAATGCCTCAATTTGCAGTGTCCTATATTAGGCACTCAGTATTCCATGCAACTAGGAATAATTATAGCCAGAATAAATGCTATAACCTTCCATATGTTTTCAAAGCCTGGCTTGTTTACACATTGCTTTAATTTAATTGCTGATTTAATGTTCCCTCCTAGTCTCTGTATTATGCGTAATTGTCAATGCATCTAGTAAGACTAACTTTCGGTTAAATTTTATTTCTTCTCTACAGAGAATTGGTTTCTTAATTCCATCCCTATACTATTGTGAAATTAATACCGTTAGGTGTCGTCTTAATGGCACGAGACAAAGTTACTTAACGAAATTGTGAGGCTATTAACACATGTACGCATCGTATCACCCTATCAGGGCAAACTAATAGCATGTGTTGCCTTAAACAATAAGTGGACAGTATTATACCTGATAGAATTAAGTATATTATTAATCCTGTAGGTTAAGTTAATTTATATAATCATTGTTTGCTGTTCATTTTTAACAGTCATTCCTAGTGTGAAGTTATGTTTTAAGAATCAACAGAGAAGTCAGTCTCTGGGCACTAGTCAGACAGGAGAAGACTGTGACAAGACTGTGACAAGACTGTGGATCTCAAGAAGACCAAGGACATGTGTGGCAGTCTGCTTGTCCTTATTAGATTAAACAGACAAATCAACCAAAAACATGTAGGCACATCAGAGCAGGGCAATCCATAAGCTCTACAAGGGATATTGCATACAGAAATCCTGAAATTGACATCCAATGAGCATGTTCATTCCAGCCACAAAATTGCACTGGTGGATGACATGGTAGTCAATATGGACAGCATTAGGTGCTGACCGAGCAAAGGCTCATCCAGCCTCACATGCCTTTACAAGGACAGATAACACTAGCTGGTTCTATAGGATAGGCAAAAAAAATAAACCTGAAGTCAGACCTGAAGTCAGACAGTGATGTTGTCAAGGCACTACAAACACCTTCTACTATCAGTGAAATAACAGATGAACTCCTTTCCACACTAGCCACATTCACATGTGCTGCATACTCACCAAGAGGGATTCACATAGAGGCCATCCTAGAACTGAGGTGGCATCTCTTCTCCAGACACATGGCTGATGACGACAAACTTAAACTAACTCTTTTGCTCTGAAACATCATGTGCTGAGAGTCCTTAACCAGGCCACAGTGTGGGGCCAGGCAATGACAGGAGTTCCTTGGCCCACTACAGCATGGGTTTTACAGGGACAAGCAAGGAGCTTCCAACACCAGAGGCTATCACTGAGATGGCTAGATGCCAATGTAAAACAGACTGTTCTTCCCATACATGCTCTTGCTGACCTGTCTGTGTAGTAGAGAGTGTAGTGCAGAATGACGAGGACTCTCATCATTCTGCATATTCACATGTGCTGCATACTCACCAACAGGGATCCACACAGAGGCCATCCTAGAACTGAGGTGGCATCTCTTCTCCAGACACATAGTTGACGGCGACAAACTTCAACTAACTCTTTTGATCTGAAACATCATGTGCTGATAGTCCTTAACCAGGCCAGAGTGTGGGGCCAGGCAATGACAGGAGTTCCTTGATCCACTACAGCATAGGTTTTACAGGGACAAGCAAGGAGCTTCCAGCACCAGAGGCTATCACTGAGATGGCTAGATGTCAATGTAAAACAGACTGTTGAACTTCCCATACATGCTCTTGCTCTGACCTATGTCTGTGTAGTAGAGAGTGTAGTGCAGAATGATGAGGACTCTCAAGACAGCATAGTCACTGGTGGGAGCGATGATAGTAAAGACAATATTGAGGACCTATCGACTGGTAACTAACTCCAGAAGGATTATTTTTTCTGTATGCATTTCTGTTCTGTAAACAAATATTTAGTAAACACTGCTTGAGTTAAAGTGTGTTGAAAAATAAATCATAGCAAAATAATAATCATAGCAAAATAATACAAGGAAGGGAGATAATGATTATATGTATGGAATATATAAACTGTGTTAAAGGTCATATCTGCCTTAAAGATAATTCGCAACACAAACATCATTAAAAAGCAAGATGGCTGCTAATAAAGATGCCTGTAATTATAATTATAATTTTACGAGTATAAATAACAATTTTGGATTTCTTGTCCCCAAAATGTGGGTTTAACCATTAAAACCAAAATTTTAAAAGATCTAGAAGGGGTGATATTAAGAAAATATGTTTTTCGGACACCATTTTTAGAATTCCAAGATGGCTGCGATAGACCCTTTAAGAAAATGAAAACATTTTTTTTCTGATTTGTTTTATTCTATGAAGTTTCAAACTGAATTAATATCCCAACATCAATATTTATTCGTTTTTTCTCTACAAATTTACGTTTGTATTTCAAAGCACTCAAAGCTAGCTGACGTCAATGGCAATCAATGTTGTGACGACTAAGGTAGGTTGAGCAAATCTAGTTAAATCCGTAAGAGTACTTCTCTATGATGTGAGCACGTACCTAGGCCGTGGATGTGAAGAGGAGGCAGAGTACTGGAAAATGGCGTAACAGCTTAAGTCACTCGATAATGGCGTAACGGTTTTTACACTTTGATGATTTAGACATTGACATAAATCGAATAATAGTAGCTGTTTACAAAACTACTGTCATTAAAAGGAAATTTTTATCAAGGTTAAGGTAGCATGTCAACTCAAGATTTTTAGCTATATTGTCATTACAAGCAGTTCTGAGTTTTCTTACACAGCTAACACTGCAGCATTACTTTGCTGCCGTGGACATCGTGTTATATGTGGCAATAAATAATTTTACTTTACATATCTTTTGTCGTGAATGATTTGTGGATGAAAATCGATTTTCAAAAGTAGAGACCATATCAAGAAAGCAAGAGTAATTGCGACCTATGGTTGAAATTTCCCACTTCTTTCTACAATCTTTGAATGTTACAGTCGAATAAAATCAAGATCAGGGTATGCATTTCTTAGAAAATTAACTTGAAAACTCTGGTCTCTTCAAATTTTATCTAGTATAGCGAAGCCCAATCTTTACAACTATATCACTGTTTCCCAGGAATCTGAGCACCAACTCACTTCTATTTCCTCTGCCTTATCTAATCACAAGTCCACCACTAATATAATTACTCTCCGTTTCTCTCTCCACATCTAAAACGTATATTAGAAATATATTATTACACAATCTCTCAAAGTCAATATAGCTATGCTCTCTCTCTCTCTCTCTCTCTCTCTCTCTCTCTCTCTCTCTCTCTCATAATATTGCAATCATTTCTCTATTGTACTTCATGATGTCCAATGGATATTTCCCATTTCTACAACATTTTCTCTCATTATTTAAGATCCCGTTTCCAATTACACATTAATTTTACGTCATTTCATTGTCATAACATTACTTATGAGTAAGGTTTCATAGTTGGTTTAAAAGAAGGTCGACCGATATTCTATTCTGAACTGACATTACCAAACCAACTTTAACGAATAATATAGAGGTTGTTACTACATTCAACTATAAATTATTATAGGACTTTTACAAATGTGGTTTAAAGTTATTGAAAATTTCTAGAGTTTCCAGGTGATGTATTGTTGATCAAAATGTGTCCGAAGATTTAAAAAAAACTAGTATGTTCATTTTTCTTGCCGATATTGCACAGAATTCAGAATTCAAATAATATCAGTTGTCCCGCATTGGAGCACGTAAGCAATTTTCCCGCAATTCTCAAAACAGGAGGATGAAATATGTTATAGTACAAGTAAATTCTTAGGTTTGGAATGGATAAAATGAGAAATATATGAGCGAAGAAGAACGCTTGCCCTTTATACCAGAAAGACTGAGCAAAGTCGCATTTATAAAGGAGGAAGTTTAGGGTAAGTTCAGAGAGAGAGAGAGAGAGAGAGAGAGAGAGAGAGAGAGAGAGAGAGAGAGAGAGAGAGAGAGAGAGAGAGAGAGTTATAAAATGAATAATACTCACAAAATAGCAAGGGAAGAGTGCATAATTACTGATACACAAAGATTTTAAGGTGAAAAAGAGGATAATGTATTAAGGCTGATATTTCTAATGTTTCAGAGAGAGAGAGAGAGATCGCGTATTCTTTAGCAAATGTATTGCCTAAAAGCCAATCAATTTGTCCAGTCCTGACAGTGCTGGTATAGAAACAGCGGCATCACCTGCCTCTCTTTGTTTTGTCACCAATGTGACATCAGCTCTTGAGAGTACAATGAGCTTGTATTGAAGTATTATGTTTTTAAAGTCTCCAGCATCAAAGTTAAAACGATCTAGTTTATACGAACTTCTAATGCCCTATTGCAGCAGGCTCCACGGCCTACTCTTCTTCACACA
>NC_061087.1:67931196-67948696 GCF_015104395.2 Macrobrachium nipponense | reverse complement strand
TCACCGAAATAAAATAGGCAAGAGCTGAAGTGTCAGAATTCGCAACACATTTGAATGATTGAAAAGTTCATGGCATGAGGGGAGGCAGTGAACACTAACAATGAAATGAAAATTTATTTTTCCAGGAGAAACTGGAACCCCCCAGAGGGTTGGAATTTTAGTTTTTATTTTATTTCTTGAATGTGCACTAATAAATTGTTAGGAAAATTGCAGTTCTTTGTTGTACGCTACCATTCCAAATTTTTCAAGTAAAGGCATGCATTAGCTTCAAATGAAAAAGTGCAGTCATTGACTGATGCAGGATTTGCTGATTGTAAATTAATGATTCCCACATACTCTCCCTATTTTTATGTAAAATTTAGGGAAAATCTACGTTTGCTCATGAGTATACTCTTCTTGATTATTTTCAAAATCTCTTGTTGAGCCAGGGAAAAAATATATATCTCAAAAAATACAACAGAACGCAAAGAGACTGGTATCATCCTATTAGTGCAAGCTATACTAAGGGTAGTGAGATAAACTGGTACAGTATGTAGAAGTTAAGATCTATCTGTGTATAATCTGAGAGAAAACAGTAACTTTATATTCAGAATAAAGTACATATTGATCAACAAATGTTAACTTTACAAGTAGGATTTTCGAATCTAGATCTTTTGCCGTGTTTTAGTTCTACCTAAGTAGATGCGAGGTGCAAAAACTTGATTGACAAATTTATCTCATGAAAACCATAACTAAGAATGGAGTATAGTGATGGAAAGATAATATTTTTGGAAAAAGTATAATAGAACAAATCTCCTTAATTATGGACGTATTTATGAAACCCATTGAAGTGTATTCTTCTTCTTCTTCCCAGCTTGTTCCCATTTTTATATGGGGTCGCCGTTTCGGATGAGCCGTTTCCATCTATTTCTATCCTGCGCTTCTGCCTCATCAATTCCCTTCTCATGTAAGTCTCCTCTCACACAGTCCTTCTATCTCTTTCTTGGTCTCCCTCTCTTCTTTTTCCTTGCACCTCCACCCCCATAGTATGTCTCCCAGCGTGGTCCTCATCTCTCCTCAACAGGTGTCCATATCATCTCAGCCTCCCCTCCTGCACTTTCTTTGATACTTCCACCAACTTAGTCGACCCCCTTATGTAGTCATTTCTGATCCTATCCTCTCTTGTCACCCCAGACATCCATCTAAGCATTCTCATTTCTGCCACATCCATCTTCTTCTGCTCTGTTTTTCTCATGTTTGCTGTTTCTTTACCATACAGCATTGCTGTTGTTACCACCGTCTTGTGAAATTTTCCTTTTAACCTAAGCCGCACTCTTTTGTCACAAAGAACTCCAGAGGCCGCTCTCCAGTTGTTCCAGCCTGCCTGTACCCGATGTTTTACTTCTTCTTCCATACTTCCTCCAGCGTTAACAAAAGATCCCAAATACTTAAACTTATCAACTCTCCTTATTTGCTCTTCACCAAGCAGAATACTTTCTCTATCATCCCCCTCAGTGGTGGTACACATATATTCTGTCTTAGATCTACTTATTCTCATTCCTCTGTCCTCCAGTACTTGTCTCCATCTTTCCAATTTCACTTCCAGATCTTCCCTGCTCTCTGCACACAGAACAATATCATCTGCATACAATATGTTCCATGGTACTGTCTCCCTTACTTCCTCTATTATAACATCCATCACTATGTTAAAGATAAATGGGCTCAGAGACGACCCCTGGTGTAATCCTACTCTCACCTCAAAACCTTCTGTCTCCCTAACACTGCTCCTCACTCTGGTAAATACATTCCGGTACATCTCTTGTATCAATCGCACATATTTCTCTGGCACCATCTTCTCCCTCAGACTCCTCCATACCTCTTGTCTCGGGACTCGGTCATAAGCCTTTTCAAGGTCAATGAATACCATATGTAGGTCCCTTTGTCTTTCCCCGAATTTCTCCATTATTTGCCTCAGACAAAATATACCATCTGTTGTTCCCATTCCCTTCATAAATCCCATCTGCTCTTTACCTATTTGTACTTCTTCTCTCAGTCTAGCATCTATCATCTTTTCCAGTATCTTCAAAGTGTGGGTCATCAATTTAATGCCCCTATAATTACCACACTCTTGGACATCGCCTTTCCCTTTAAAAATTGGGATCAATATACTCCCACGCCACTCATTTGGTATCTTTTCCTGTTCAAGGATCTTTATCATAAGATCGTACAGTATATCCACTCCTTCATCTCCTAATGCTTTTCATGCCTCCACCGTAATCATGTCTGGTCCGGTTGCCTTCCCATTCTTCATCTTCTTCAGTGCATTTAGTACCTCTTGCCTAGAAAACCTCATTACCATGCCAATGTTCACTTCCCCATCCTCTCTTTTTAGTCTATTATTCTCTTCATTTAACAACTGTTTGAAATATTCTTTCCATCTCTTCACAATGTCTTCCTCCTTTCTAAGTACTACACCATCTTGATCCTTTATTTGTTTGATATGTGTAATATCTTTGGTGCTCTTATTTCTAGCCTTTGATAGCTTGATCATTTTCTTTAATCCTTCCTTTGTCCCCAGCTCATTATACACATCATCATACGACTTTGCTTTAGCTTGGGCTACCACCTTTTTCACCACCTTGTTATTCTCTCTGAACCAATCTCTATCTTCCACTGACTGTGACTCTTCCCATCTTCTCTTTGCCTCCTTCTTATTTTTTACTACTTTCTCAATGTCTTCATCCCACCACCAACTCTCCTTTTCTTCCCATATGATACCAGATGTCTCTCCTAGCAGCTCCTTTCCATGCCTTCTTATTACTGCTGCATTTCGTGCCCACCATTCTTGAACATCTTCAATCCCTATATCACTATCTTCCAAAACCCTCCTCTTAAACGCTCTCTTCTTATCCCCTTCCTTCTCTAATTTGTACCATTTAATTTTCCTTATCCCTTTAGCTTTGGTTTTTCTTTCCCTTTATAACTGAAACCCATTGAAGTGTATGCTGATGGTAATAACAACAACAAAAACAAGCATCAATAAGGAAATAAAAAAAAAACGTCGTAAGACACATTTATATACAAGCAGTCAGTTTTTTTTTATATTTGACAGTACAATGATTTTTTGAACAAACACCAATCGATTGGATTGCAGACAGCCCCAAGAATTATATATTTTTTTGTGTGAACAATAAATCACCCCAAGAAACAAAATCGCCCATGAAAGATGAAATAAGAAAAGAATGAATTTGGAATTTGCCTTTTCCCACGCCCATTTTAAATTGGACGAGGTGCATGGACAAAGCTCTATTATTAGTGTAAAATGGTTTATTCCCTTAGTAGGGAAAGACTTTGTTTGACTTTTGAAAAACGTGATAGTAACAAGCAGGAATCCATGTTATTTATTATGAAAGCTTAGCTAACGGAATTGTTAATATTAAAAGTTTTATTGAATACCCCTACTCCCATTTCAGCTGTATAAAATGTAAAGGTTAATATGAGTAATCGAAACCATTGCAGTGAAAGACGCCATCGTTGATGAGGGGGAGCTGATTTATAACCCTCTCCATTGATAGTTTCAACTGTTATTGCAGATGGGGAGTGTTACGCATTCTACTGCACTTGTCATATTTTGCTTCAAAGCGTAGATATAGAATTTTTATTTCATTTATACGTGTTCTTTTTATTTTTGATTTCGTTTATTTATACATTTTTCTCTTATGGTCTGTCGTTTTAGTTATCTCTTCGACTGCGTTTTCATTAAAACTGATCTATCCTCCAAGATGATAGAAGTAAAACAAGGATTTGTTTTGTTTATTTATATTTTTATTTTTATTTAGGAATTAACAGAAGGCCCTTTGATTGTGAAAATTAGTACCAGCCAGCCAGGAGAAGAATTAGAATGTATTACTATGTGACAGGGTCATGTTTATTATGAGAAATGATATTATTTTTGTCTTTAAATATGACTTAAAAAAGACACCAGAAATGTAACAACCATAACGGGGAAAATTCGCAGTATTGTTTATTTTTCCTGGAGGTGTTAGTAGTTTGTAAAAGTATTAAAATCTGTGATACCAGTTATCTTAGCATCAATCGCTCTTTTCATATGTAGCCGAAAAACTTGTGTAAAATAACAGACAATCATCACATATACTCAGGTCAAAGAACATATGCATATCAGTAAACGTTCTCCAGCGGAGAAAAATTTTAAACCACTAACTTCGAAAAAAAATTTATCTGATCCGTTGTTTTGAGCCTCAAGATTGAACCCAAGCGTCCATCCCTCTAGTTTAAGAAAAAATGCAATTATTAGATAGCAGCTGAATAAGAGCGAAATAGATAACTTAACTCTTACATCAAATAGAAAAAAAGTAGCTTTTAGAAAGTGCATTATTTATCAAATCTGGAATATTTCAGTAGTATTAGATCTAGTAGGTCTCCTTTGTATATGTCTTATCATTGTATTTGTACTGTTCATTCCAAAAGAGGAATATTTACAAGTCTGTTCTTAAAGTCTAAAATTCACATTCTTTTGGTGGTTATTGGAACACGATAAAGACGAATAAAGTACTTTTATCAAAAACTTTTCTTTTTAATAACCATTTCCTGAGAACTTTCATGTAAATTGGCGAAGCAATATTCTAAAATTCTCACTTTCACCACTTGGAGAACTCTCCTGTAGCCGAATATTATGTTTTTGCTGAAATTGGAGGGTAAGCAATACTGATTTTATAGTATTTTACATGACTCATAATATTGCTGTCAGGTATTAAATAGGTTTATCTTTCTAGATGTCTTAAAGTATAAATTGAAAGTATGGGAGCTTTTTTGAACAAAATATTCCAGCAACATTTGAGGTTAAGCAAGTTTTTTTTTTTCATGTGATTGCAAAATATACAAGCAAGCTTCGAATCTTTCACTTTCCATGTAACATTCTGGCTTGCGAACGCCACGAAGAGGTAGCTAAACCTCAAATGTTGCTGGGATGTTTTTTAAAAACAGCAGTTTCACAGGATTCATTATATCTTTTGGCAATCTGATTTCTCTCTACCTTACCAGCATCAAAATCATTAGGAAAAAAGTTATTTGGTGGTCTAGTTAGTTATGATACTACGAGAAAGACGGCTTAACCTGTATTTTTTTTATGTATGTATGTCTGTATAATCGGACTTCATAAATATACTTACCCAGGGTGATTCTGGGACATATGTGGTATCTACGAAGAGGTTCCTGAGGGTCAGAATAAATTATCATCTTGCAATAAGTTTCCGTTCAAATAACGGGAACCATTAACAAATCATATCGAAAGAGACAATTCTTGCATCATAGGGCAATCGTAAAACCCTCACGAATTCCCCATTCTAGAGTCGTTGCCCATTCAGCTGTTAGTTCCCCAACTGAGTATGCAAGGCTCTTCCATCCAACAGTGTTATAGCTAACCTGTCTCCTTTGTGTCATTCAATCTTCCTTTCTCAAATATTGTAAATCTTAGTCTTTTTACAAATTTAAGATCGTTTTATAATAGAATCATATATATTGACATATTGCCAGAAGATGTAGTAAAATTTATAGTACGCAATATCGGAATAAAGTAAAGACAATTGTAGCAATTCATCTTTTCCCTTAGTCATCCTGTGATTTGATTACACACACACACACACACACACACACACACACACACACATATATATATATATATATATATATATATATATATATATATATATATATATATATATATATATTATATATGTATATATATATATATATATATATATATATATATATATATATATATATATATATATACTATATATATATATATATATATATATATATATATATATATATATATATATATATATATATATATATATATATATATAATATATATATATATATATATATATATATATATATATATATATATATATATATATATATATGTGTGTGTGTGTGTGTGTGTGTGTCTGTGTCTGTGTCTGTGTCTGTGTCTGTGTCTCTGTCTGTGTGTCTGTGTCTGCAAGTGTGCTGTATATAAGTAATGGATTTAAAATTGTTAAGGATTAAAAAAGAATTCATACACTTATTAGTACTCTCAAATGCAGAAGTGACCGCCAGTTACATCGATGTCTAATATAGGAATAATAACGATCCATGTTTTTCGTCTTTTTTGATGTTTAAAAGAGAAGCTGCACCTGTGATGTGACAATACTCCTTTAGCTAATACCCTCAGCAATAAAATGAAAGCTGGATATTTTTATCTACACCATTTTGAGCACGCGTTAACGATCCCGGGTAAGGCAAATGGATGTAAAAATGGCCTATACCATTGCATAGCCGTTAACGACCTGCTATAAATAACAAAACGTTTATTACGAAATCACACTGCGCCTAACGCAAACGGATTTTCGGCGTGAAATTTATTTCAGTTTTACCTCCAGTGCGGTGTCTGGAACAATGAAGTCATGAACATACTTCCATGGGAAAAATAGAAAGAGAATAATTTCAAAATTACGATTTTGAATAACAGTTTATCTTCACTGAGTCGTAGGTACGGAATTTTGTGTATTTCTTTTCGAGAATTAAAATTTAAGATACTACTAAGGCAGACATAGAAGGCTGCGACAAAGTACATTTATAAAGAAATATCCTTTTTCAGACTGAACGCTTAAATTTCATGCAGTGGGTGCTGACAGAGTTCGCCTGAAATTTTGAGTTTGGTTTCTCGCAGCTAGGCTGCCTTTACAGTTTCTGTTTAACTTGTTATTCACGATTATTGTCGCCTGCTATTGGATTGGCTTTTGTTTAGTTGTGGTTAAATATTTTTAAAGTACTGTTATTTCATATCCCAAGTAAGATGAATATGTGAACAATTAAAGCACCAATAATAACCAGTTTTATCTTCCACGAGTCAGCGTACTTAACTGTATGTTTTGTTTATAACAAATACTGTACGCACTATATTTCATGTCGAATTTATGAACATTTGCAATGTCAGCTCTAAGCGTTATTTACTCATATGCTTAGAAATGGAAAATTTTTCATTCATCATAATTCATTAGTCAATCAGACTGCTATAAAGAAAATCCTGCAATTGCTCTCTCTCTCTCTCTCTCTCTCTCTCTCTCTCTCTCTCTCTCTCTCTCTCTCTCTCTCTCTCTCTCTCTCTCTTCAATATAACAGATTTCGGCACATAGCGAATTCCTTAGTTCAGTTTACTAAATTCAAAATATTTAATCCATATTACCTTAGCATCAACATATACATATATATTTGTTCGTATTATTCATTGTCATATTTTTTCCTCAATTATTTTTACATCCCTCTAGATTTATCATTCGTAATTCAAAATGTAATTGTTTGCTATGTAGGTCTGTCAGTAATGAGTATCTCAACTGATATATGGTACACCAAATAGGTTAGTAATAATATTTATTTAATTGCCTACAACCGAATACATTTGAAATCCTTTTCATTTGAATGAAAGCCAAGTAATTTATTTTTGGGGGAGGACTGAGTAGGAGGGGGCGGGGTAAGAATAGCTATTCATGACTGCAGAAAACATTTAGAAGGGAACTTTCAAAACATTTCGTATTATTTAAAGAATACCCATCCTTATAGTTGGATCTCATAAATTTAAGAGCTGCCGTAAAACTTCACTTTCGCTGACTTCCTTTGCAACGAAAAGCGAGAGGCGAAGACTCATCTTGAAGCTTGATATAAAAATTCATCTGCGTAAGATTTACTGAAAGTAATATGCCAACATTCGGCAAGAAAAACAGCCACTATGAACTCAGGTTTATGATGTTATCTTCTGTGCGGTTTCTAGCGGCAAACAAGTCAAAAAGCAGTAGATTAATTATGTGGATGATAAGTCATATGTGCCACTTGCGTTAACATCAAAACAAAGCCATGCCATATGTGCGACGATAACCCACCTATAATAAAGTTATTCATATTAAACATTTCAGATATACAACCAAAATGCCATTTAAATGATCTGGCATACCTTCGCCATGGCCATCGAGATCCTAAATCCAATTAAGACAGGCATGGAGCTGATAACGACTTACAATTTCTAGGAAGGTAGCAGACATATGGGACGGTGGAGAAGCCGGAGAGTGTTGTGCAATTTCAGATATACTAATATTCTTTCTGCTCCAATAAGTGACTTAGAAATCTTTCAAATCACAGCTACTCGAAGCCTATTGGTCCACGGAAATGGGTAAAAGAATGCAGTGTATGTGTTAGTGCTTGGCCCTTCCTTTACTACAAAAATGTCATCCGACCAACCTCCAACCATTGCACAAGTGACCCCGGCACCTACCGGTGCCTGTGCCCCACACACAAGTTCCGTACTCGCGAACAAATGTCTTTACTTTATACAATACCAATCGAACCGTTCCAACGTCGAGTCTGCTACACTATCTGTCAGTGATGTCTTCTCCAATGAGGAAATTAACGATGCATATACAAAATGCAAAGATCTGATACTGGAGAGCATTCTCAAGGAGTGATCCGCGAAAATCCTGTCCTCTCACAAAAAAATATCATATATCACTAAGTGGCTAAGGACCTGCGTGGTGGAAATCTATGCCTGCTGACCTAAGCCTACCTGTGGTATACCACACGACATAAAATGCCTTCCAAACAGCAAAATCACTCTCAGAAACAATTGGAAAAAACTCTGAAAAATTTGAGGAGACAAATGATAAATTCTCAAGAACCTGGGACGTGATCAAAGGACTACAGGAATCCCTAGACAGTCTTAAAACTGTGGAAACAAGTAATCTTGCACGGATCTGGGATGCGGTCAAAGTATGCAGGATTCGATAGACAATCGCACAGCAGATAGCCACCAGACTCCTTTGAATGTGGCATCCAGTTTTTCCTCGCCTCCCAGCAACACAGAAGTGCCCTCATCACCTAAAAACCGCTCTGAGGGGACTGTTGGTCTCCCAACTTCTTCTCCCTCCCCAGTGCCTCCAGCGGAAGATAGATCTCCGGTGATGATTACCAGCCCTCGTAATTCTACCTAGCCTATCTCTCCCCTACAACCCCCCATCGTGGAAGCAGATGAGAGTGCTCATGAGGGGTCTGGCTGCTGGCAGATACAAACAAGCAGAAAGAAGAGAAGAACATCTCGTTTGGCCGCTGGACCAGAGCCTAACATTTGTGTTTCACCTCGCCCGACACCTGAGTAGAGATGTCACATAGTAATTCACAATCTGCGCCATAGTGGAGAGAGTCAAGTTTCTCACTGGCTCTGACCCACTCATTTCTCATGAACTCCCATGCAAAAGTAAACATTAAGTAGCTTACAGGATTACCTGCCATTAAAAATTCACTGTGTGGGGCGGACGTGTTGGAGGTCTCTCGCGTTTTTTCACAGATAAGAAGGGTTTTTCGCCATTGGTGATTATACCTTTTACACTAAGCAATGTATTAAGAGTGTCTCCACGTAATACCCGGCGTATAAGCCGGAGAGTGTTATGCAATTGCAGATATTCTAATATTCTTTCTGCTCCAATCAGTGCCTTAGAAATCTTTCAAATCACAGCTACTCGAGGCCTATTGGTCCTGGGAAATGGGTAGAAGAATGCAGTGTATGTGTTAGTGCTTGGCCCTTCCCTTACCACAAAAATGTCATCCGACCAACCTCCAACTGTTGCGCAAGTGCCAGGCACCTACCGGTGCCTGTGCCCCACACACAAGTTCCGTACTCGTGAACAATTGTCTGTATTTTACCCTATACCAATCGAACCGTTCCGACGTCGAGTCCGCTATTCAATCTGTCAGTGATGCCTTCTCCGATAAGGAAATCAACGTTGCATATATGAAATGCAAAGATCTGATACCAGAGAGCATTCTCAAGGAGCGATCCGCGAAGAACTTGTTCTCACACAAAAAAATATCATATATCACTAAGTGGCTAAGGACCTGCTCGGTGGAAATCTACGCCGATGACCCTTACAATCTGCCTCCAAAGGGGCCCGCTGACCTAAGCCTACCCGCGGTGTACCGCACGGCAGAAAATGCCTTCCAAACAGCAAAATCCCTCTCAGAAATAATAGGAAAAAACTCAGAAAAAATCAAGGAGACAAATGATAAATTATCAAGAATCTGGGACGTGATCAAAGGACTGCAGGATTCCCTAGACAGTCTTAAAACGGTAGAAACAAATGATCTCACAAGGATCTAGGATGTGATCAAAGGAGTGCAGGGATCGATTGACAATCGCACAGATAGCCACCAAACTCCTATGAATGCGGCATCCAGTTTTTCCTCGCCTCCCAGCAACAAGGAAGTGCCCCCTTCACCTGTAGGCTGTTCTGAGGAGACAGTTGGTGCCCCAACCTCCCCTCCCTCCCCAGTGCCTCCGGTGGAAGATAGACCTCCGGTGATGAGTACCAGCCCTTGTGATCCACCCCACCCTATCTCTCCCCGCCAACCCCCCATCGTAGATGCAGATGAGAGTGATCTTGAGGGGTCTAGCGGCTGGCAGATACAAACAAGTAGAAAGAAGAGAAGAAGATCCTCTCGTTTGGCCGCTGGAACGGAGCCCAACATTCGAGTTGCACCTCGCCCGACGCCTGAGAAGAGATGTCACGTAGCAATTCATTATCTGCGCTCATCGGTGACGCTAGACGCCATAGTGGAGAGAGTCAAGTTTCTCACTGGCTCTGACCCACTTATCTCTCACGAACTCCCATGTAGAAATAAACATAAAGTGGCTTACAGGATTACCTGCCTATTTCAACACCTCGACGTTCTTAAAGGCGAGAATTTCGGTCCTAATATACTAGTTTCAAGATATAACCTAATCCGGGACCAACCACCCCCAGGGGAACTTACTGTCACTCCAACCAGGGTCATTTCCACCGCAAGTGCCAGCCAACCGCCCACGGCAAGTGACTGCCCACTCCCTCTGGATAACCCCCCATCCACCCAAATGATCAGTGCATTCATCTCCCATCTTCGTGAGTAGCCATGGATACATTAAAAATAATCTCCTGGAATATTTTTGGCCTCAAGTGGAACATTCCTCTCCTAAACATGCTCTGCAAAAATTTCAACGGCATCATTGCATTGCAAGAAACGCTCCTCTGGCCTCATGACCTTGCCATGTGCGATTCAATTCAGAACCTTCTCGACTTCATCGATGCAATTTACAGATCAAATCATAGCCGGTCGTCCGAAAAGGGGCACTTTCTTTCCTGTGGCACAAATCGTTAGACAATATGATAAAGGTGATGACCTACAGGTGTGACAGATTGCTTGGGCTTCAAGTGACAGTAGGGAACTCTAAAATCCTAATAATTAATGTTTATATGCCATGGGAATATAACAATAATTTTGATCATTACTGCATGATCCTAGGGGTTTTACACAGTATTATTCAAGATTCTCCTGCTGATCATATTTGTATAAAAGGGGACCTTAATTCTCACCCCACAAAACAATTTTATAATGAACTTACTCGCTTCTGTCAAAATCATGCTCTCCAAATTAGCGATGTAATGCTCCTCCCTCCTCCTCCTACTCATATGTACATAATAGAGCGGACGCAATTACAACCTCCTGGCTGGACCACTGCATCACATCTCCACAACTTCATGATTCTATTATGACCTGCAATATTCGCTACGCTCTTGCAATGGGCTAAGATCACATCCCAGGTGTCATTCAGTACCCCATCCCTCCCTACCGTGAACCCACTAACTGACCGCCCTCCAGCGGTTAACTGGGAGTTTAAAAACCAACAGAAAACCAGATACTTTAGGGCGACCACGGAAACCAGGTTGCGGTCAATAATTCAACCGGCTGACGCCTTACTGTGTACCAACACAAAATGTAGAAATGACCACCACAAGAGGGATCTGAATGAATTCTATTCGAACATAATCTCCGCTATGCTTGCTTCGGGCAGGACTGCCTTTAGATTTCGTCAAGGTAATTCTCGTAATATACCTGGGTGGAATGACTTGGTTAAGGATCTGTATACATACTCACGAGAAATATTTTTACTGTGGAGGCAAAATGGCAGCCCGAGGGAAGGACACACTGCATTACTAATGAGGCAGGCGAGAGCGCAATTCAAACTTGCTCTTAAGCACTGCAGGTTAAATGAAAAACAACTAAGAGCCGATGCAATGTCTAGAAACGTAGAATCTGGTGATTACCCTCGTCTTTGGAAAGATATCCAGTCCTTAAATTCCAAAACTAAAAAGCTATCACAGAGAGTAGGGGAAGCAGTCGGAGACGAGGCTATCGCAAGGATGTGGGGTGATCACTTCAACAATATCCTGAATTGCATAAATGATCAGGATTCCCGAAGCGAGGTAGATAACCTCCTTAATGACAACATACAATTTCATTTTGCAGACCGTATTACGCCAGGTAACATCAGCGAAGCCATAAACAGCATACCTAATAATAAATAACCCGGCTCTGATGGTCTTCCCGCAGAGGCTTTCAAATTCTGCCATCCGATAATTTACATTTTGCTAGCTGCCTTATTCAATGCGTGCATAATTCACCAGTTTCTTCCAGACTCCCTACTCTTAGTTCACTTGATACCATTAATCAAAAACAAGCTAAAGGATGCAGCTGACCCTGGCAACTACCGGCCAATTGCAATCACAACGATCGCATCGAAGATACTTGAGTCGGTTCTTCTTGTGAGACTTCTCCCCTTTCTACACACCACTGATAACCAGTTCGGGTTTAAAGCACACCACTCAACCGACACCTGCATCTACATACTGAAAGAATTGCTGAACTACTACCTATCATCAGCATCTCCGGTTTTCCTGTGTTTCGTAGATGTGAGAAAAGCATTTGACAGAGTAATCTACCTGAAGCTAATCCTGAGGCTGCATAAAAAGGGCACACCCCTACATCTAATTGGCATTTTACACTGCTGGTTCTCCACACAGCAATTCTGTGTCAAATGGGGCAACGTATTATCGTACACCTTCGGCTCCCTAAACGGGCTTCGGCAAGGGGGCATTCTCTCTCCATACCTGTTTAATATGTACACAGATGCCTTGAATGTCAAACTGAACTCACTCCCAATCGGATGCACCGTCAATGAAACAACTATAAACAACCTCTGTTATGCCCACGAAATAGTTCTGATTTCCCCATCAGTGCATGGCCTCCAACGACTCATCGACACTTGCCGCCAATATGCAGAGGAATTTGATATAATCTACAACAAAACAGAGACCCAGTGCATGTCGCTTCTCCCGAGAGCGCTTAAGCATATTGCAGAACCACAAATTTTCATCGGCTGGAATTTGTGCGCGAATTTCCGTATTTGGGTCACATTATTACCGACGACCTAAAAGATACGGCAGACATTGAACAGAGGTGTCGTAAACTATGTGCAACTGGCAACATGATTGCAAGGAGGTTTGCCTTCTGTCACCGAGACGTGAAACTGCTGCTCTTCCGCTCGTACTGTTACAGTATCTATGGGTGTTCCCTCTGGACGAACTATACCCGAGAGACCATGAGACGTATCACTGTTGTGCACAATGACATTCTGAAATGCCTCACAAACACTCCACGCTACCACTCCGCTACACAGATGTTCTTAGAAAACCACCTGGACAATTTAAAAATCATTGTAAGGCGAACAATGTCCAGCCTGGTAACCCGAGTGAGAAACAGCGGCAACTCGCTCATACAAAGCATCCTAAGGAGTGAAGCAAGAAGAAGATCTAAATTGTGGGAAAGATGGGAAAATGAGGCCTTTGTCCCCTAAAGGACTTAATCTCTGTATTAGCAAGATGTCATCTGCAGATTTTGTCATTATTATATATTTTTGCTGGTATTTTATTTTTCATTATTTCTGTGATTACTATCAAGTTAAAGTTTATATATATATATATATATATATATATATATATATATATATATATATATATATATATATATATATATATATACATTCAATTTATGTATTTAGCCTTCTGGACCAGACTACTGTAACCACCTAAGGTCTCTAGTGAAATTTAAGCTATATAATTTGTGCACTAACTGTTATAACTCTCAATGCATTTTTTTTCTCACCAATATTATTACTATTACCAGTATTATGATTACTATCTTTTATGCTACCTCAGCTATTTTATGTTTAAGTACCGATTACTAATTTTTCCTATCATGTTGACTCATATATCTAGATTGTGTATGTTACTGTGTATTTTGTATGTTCATTGTATATGGTCTTGAACCGAAATAAAGGATATTATTATTATTATTATTATTATTATTATTATTATTATTATTATTATTATTATTATTATTTCAACACCTCGATGTTCTTAAAGGCAAGAATTTCGGTCGTTAAATATTAGTTTCAAGATATAACCTAATCCGGGACCAACACCCCCAAGGGGAACTTACTGACACCCCAACAAATGCCATTTCCACCACAAGTGCCAGCCAACCGCCCATGGCGAGTAACTGCCCACTCCCCCTGCCTAACACCCCATCCACCCAAATGATCAGCGCATTCATTTCCATCTTCGTGAGTAGCCATGGATGCATTAAACATAATCTCTTGGAAAATTTTTGGCCTCAAGCGGAACATTCCTCTTCTAAACTTCAAAGGCATCATTGCATGGTAAGAAACGCTCCTCTGGCCACATGACCTTGCCATCTGCATTTCCATACATGAAGACTCCAGAAGCTTCTCGACTTCATTGATGCAAGTTACAGATCAAATCATAGCCGGTCGCCCGAAAAGGGGCCTTTCTTTCCTGTGGCACAAATCGTTAGACAATATGATAAAGGTGACGACCTACAGGAGTGACAGTTTGCTGGGGCTTCAAGTGACAGTAGGGAACTCTAAAATCCAAATCATTAATGTTTATATGCCATGGAAAAATAATAATAATTTCGATCATTACTGCATGATCCTAGGGGAGTTACAAGTATTATTCACAATTCTCTTGCTGATCATATTTGTATAACTGGGGACCTTAATTCCCACCCCACAAAACAATTTTATAATGAACTTTCTTGCTTCTGTCAAAATCGTGCTCTCCAAATTAGTGATGTAATGCTCCTCCCTCTCTCCTCCTATTCATATGTACATAATAGAGCGGATGCTATTACAACCTCCTGGCTGGACCACCGCATCACATCTCCACAACTTCATGATTCTATTATGAATTGCAATATTCGCTACGATCTTGCAACGGGCTACGATCACATCCCACTACAGGTGTCATTCAGTACCCCATCCCTCCCTAATGTGAACCCCCTAACTGACCGCTCACCAGCAGTAAACTAGGATTTAAAAAACCAACAGAAAACCAGATACTTTAGGGCTACCACGGAAACCTGGATGTGGTTAGTAGTTCAACCGGCAGACGCCTTACTTTGTACTAACACAAATTGTAGAAATGATCACCACAGGAGGGATCTGAATGAATTCTATTCGAACATATCTCTGCTATGCTTGCTTCGGGCAGGGCTGCCTATAGATTTCGCCATTGTAATTCTCGTAATATACCTGGATGGAATGAAATGTTTTTACTGTAGAGGCAAAATGGTAGCCCGAGGGAAGGACACACTGCGTTATTAATGAGACAGGCAAGAGCTAAGTTCAAACTTGCTCTTAAGCACTGCAGATTAAATGAAAAACAACTAAGAGCCGATGCAATGTCTAGAAACTTAGAATCTGGTGATTATCCTCGTCTTTGGAAAGATATCCAGTCCTTAAATCTCAAAACTAAAGAGCTACCACAGAGAGTAAGGGAAGCAGTCAGAGACGAGGCTATTGCAAGTATGTGGGGTGATCACTTCAACAATCTCCTGAATTGCATAAATGACCAGGATTCCCGAAGGGATGTTTATAACCTCCTTACTGAAAACATTCCTTTTCATTTAGCAGACCGTATTACACCAGGTAATATCAGCAATACCATAAACAGCCTACCTAATAATAAATCGCCCGGCTGTGATGGTCTTCCTGCAGAGGCTTTCAAATTCTGCCATCCGATAATTTACATTTTCCTAGCTGCCCTATTCAATGCGTGCATAATTCACCAGTTTCTTGCAGAATCCCTACTCTTAGTTCACTTGACACCATTAATCAAAAACAAGCTAAAGGATGCAGCTGACCCTGACAACTACCGGCCGATTGCAATCACAATGATCACATCGAAGATACTTGAGTCAGTTCTTCTAGTGAGACTTCTCCCCTTTCTACACACCACTGACAACCAGTTCAGGTTTAAAGCAAACCATTCTACTGACACCTGCATCTACATACTGAAAGAATTGCTAAACTACTACCTATCATCAGCCTCTCCTGAGTAAACTACCTGAAGCTCTTCCTGAAGCTGCATGAAAGAGGCACACCCCTATATCTACCTGGCATTTTACATTGCTGGTTATCCACACAACAATTCTATGTCAAATGGGGTAACGTATTATTGTACACCTTCGGCTCCCTAAACGGGCTTGAGCAATGGGGCATTCTCTCTCCATACTTGTTTAATACATACACAGATGCCTTGAATGTCAAATTGAACTCACTCCCAATCAGATGCACTGTCAATGAAACAACTATAACCAACCTCTGTAGCGCCGATGATGTGGTTCTGATTTCCCCATCAGTGCAAGGTCTCCAACGACTCATCGACACTTGCCGCCAATATGCAGAGGAATTTGATATAATTTACAACCAAACCAAGACCCAGTGCATGTCGCTGCTCCCGAGATTGGCTGGAATTTGTGCACGAATTTCTGTATTTAGGGCACATTATCACTGGCGACCTAAAAGATATGGCAGACATTGAACAGAGGCGTCATAAGCTTTGTGCAACTGGCAACATGATTGCAAGGACGTTTGCCTTCTGTCACCGAGACGTGAAACTGCTGCTCTTCAGCTCGTACTGCTACAGTATCTATGGGTGCTCCTTCTGGAAGAACTATCCCCGAGAAACCATGAGACGTATCACTGTTGTGCACAATGACATTTTGAGACGCCTCACAAACACTCCCGTTACCACTCAGCCACACAGATGTTCATAGAAAACCACCTTGACAATTTACAAATCATTGTAAGGCGAACAATATCCAGTCTGACAACTCGAGTGAGAAACAGCAGCAACTCGCTCATACAAAGAATCCTAAGGAGTGAAGCAAGAAGAATATCAAAATTGTGGGAAAGATGGGAAAATGAGGCCTTTGTCCCCTAAAGGACTTAATCTCTTTACTGGCAAGATGTCATCTGCAGATTCTTTCATTATTATATATTTATTGCTGATATTTTACTTTTTCATTATTACTGTGAATACTACCAAGTTGAAGTTTTTTTTTACTTTCAATTTTCGCTTTTAGCTCTCTGGACCTGACTATTGTAACCACCCAAGGTCTCTAGATGAAATTTAAGTTATATAATCTGTGCACTAACTGTTATAACGCTCAATTCATTTTTTTCTCACCAATATTACGACTGTTATTACCAGTATTATGATTACTATCTTTTATG
>NC_061087.1:67896196-67926196 GCF_015104395.2 Macrobrachium nipponense | reverse complement strand
AAGTAATTAATTCAGCAGTCACATGAACAACAGAAAATTGGTATAAAATTAAAAAATCAATATGAAAATGAATGGACCCTTCGGTATCAAATGAATATATTAACTATGCCAAACAAGATATATACTATAATTTTTCTTTCATATTTTTTTATGTAAGTAAAGAAAAAAAAATCTATTTTGACTATATGCTCTAAAAAGCTGGTAGAATTCGTCTTAACAAAGTATTTAGCTTTGCCTACATTTTGTAAGTATATTAATGCTTAATAAATGTATTGCCTATAAAATTCCGTTTGCTGTTTGTCATCGGCCTTCTAGTATAATTTGCTTTTTTTCTCTCTCTCTTTTGTAATTATCGACGAGGTCACGAGCACATGACTAATGGCATCAATGTTGTACTATAATACTTCTCTGTGGGAAAATTAGAAAGCTGGAGAAACTATATAAAACCGAGAAGAACAGGAAATAAATCTTTTTGATAGTCCAGAGTTCACAAAATTCCGTTACTTCAAGCTCTTCGGAATAAACAAGTCATACTGTAATATAAAAACATACCTATTTTTTATCCCTTGTACACAGGCCAAAGCCTACCTGGGGTGGAAGAGTAACGGGATTTTTTTCGAAGGATTTAGATGAACTTTGTTTTTCTCCAGACCGTATCAAATTCAATCATCTCATGCTCGGTGGAAACAATTTCACCTTTCAAGAATTCCATATCACCGCGACATTTGGGAACTTTTGCGCCTCAGTGCTTAACTCTTTGTGTCCTCGATCTGTAGGAAAACTCAAATTACGGTTCCTTTTTTTCTGAAAATTTAATTTTCGGAAGCATACCTTCTAAAGTAGTTTTAGTTTCTGTATTTGAATCAATTGCGACTACTTTTTCTTTTGACTAATTTTCAAAATACTTCAGTTTAACTATACATTTACAAAAGGGTAACGATAAACAGAGCAATGACAGAGAGAGAGAGAGAGAGAGAGAGAGAGAGAGAGAGAGAGAGAGAGAGAGAGAGAGAGAGAGAGAGAGAGACGATTGCTCCTTGCTTCTTTTAATTATCGCCAGTTTTAATCGACGTATAATTATCTACTTGATAAGCAGTTATCTTTTTACATGAATGGTTTCTACTAATTACTTTTTCCTTGCGTTATTCGTGAAGTCTAACAGTAAGATTGAGGTTAGAAGTTCTTGAGTCTCGTTCGTCATTTATTGATCAGCAAACTCCAAACTGGTTGCAAGTTTTATCCAAGCTTTGATATTTATTTTGTCATATACACTTTCATTTCTCTTCGTTTACATTGCCAATCCCAGAGCTCCAATTATCTGAAACAACAAGGAAAATTCAGTTATTAACAAAAAAAGAATATACCGACATAGTAAGCGTAAAGAATGTAAAGTAAACAATGCTTTTGTTGTTTCAGAACTTAAATTAGTACTAGGGTATAATAAGGTATCACTGCCATGAAAAAGAACACCACGTTTAAGGAAACGAACATTTTTATTTTCTAGTCATCTTTCAAATTGTTTATGGTTTGCCATAAGCGTTTCCTTTTAATTTTCAAGATTACCAGGGGAAAAATTATTATTGCAAGGTATATTACCAGTACAGTATACCTTCATGTACTACTGTTCTAAATTCAAAAGGTTTGATTGTGATCAAACACAATTTCATTCTGCTGCTCTAGCAGGAAAAAACAATAAAAGATGATGGCAACGCGCTGACGCACAAAAGCGGTACGTCGACAATGAAAACAAGCCGGTTTTCCCGTCCATTATTCTTTTTCTTGAGATCTGTTTGAAAAGAGTGAGTATCAAACGTAAGTTTTATCTACTGTTACAGTTTCTCAAACACATTCCAGTATGCCACGGATGACACAACAGATGTCAGTGAAGGGAAAGTCTGGTTAACATTTCTCTCTTATTTTTATGTATTTTGAAATATATGGGTTTAATACCAATACAGTACCAAGTTCAATTTGAATAACTTAGAAGAAAAAAATATGGTGTTACCATGGATATTCTTTACAAAAGAAAAGCGACATTTAGGAACAGAAACTTCGTATTAACAATTTCATTGATAAAATTTTCTGTGGAGCTATATACAAACGCTTTGGGATGGAACTGGTAAGATATGTATCTGTCACTTATGGATGCATGAAAAACCTTGAAAGCAACCAGAATTCACCAGGATGCGTTTTGATACTTTTCAAGATTGATTTAGATAATGTACGGTAATATATGGTGATACATGTGGCTTATATTCACAAGAAGGGAAGATCTTAGGTGGTCTGAGGCAAATGCAAGATTGTACTGTTTTTGAAAGACCAGATGGGTAACCTAACAACTTGCCTACCCCAATTCCTTAGACGTAGTTTCTGTCCAGAGTAAATGATAACTTTTAAGTGAAATGGAATCGGGGCAAATACCTGTTACGGCCTCTGAGAGAGGTCCGCTTCAGGTTCGATATGAAATAAAAAAAAAATTTTCAACACCAATAGTTGAAACTGGGGGTACGAATATAGAAAGAAACACCAACACGACAAAGGTTTATTTACAAGCTTACTAACAAAGGTAAATGAAGAATGGTATCTCCTATTTACATAAAAAGACAAAATCTTACACTGCATGAACTGGGCGAACAGTGAGGTAATTCAAATACTTGCTGGTTAGTTTTGCGACTCGAAGCGATGGCTTCACAAAAGGAGAACTGCGATTGCCGACGTCTTCTTGCCTCCGTATTGCAGAAAATAATGTCTACTCTTGATACTTGAGGGGCAGGAACTTCCCAAAACCTCTAGCAGAACGTCTCTTCTCTGAAGTCTCCCCCAACGTCGAAATAACTCGGTCGTCCACTCCTGAAGATGGCTTGACCAAAATTCGACCAAACTCTCTCGAGTGACTTTTCTTCTGATCCTTCGTCGGTTCCTTTTTCTCTTATCTCTCTCGGATGATCTCTGCTGCTGCTGATCTCTCACTGCTAATCTGATCTGTGGCTCTTACTGAGGATATCTCTCTGTGACTAACTGATGATTTCTCTCTCTCCTACTTCGTCCGTCGTATTTATACGACATCCTGGGGGCAGGGCCTACGGCGAGTGTCACAGACTCCCGAGATACCGGAACTTCTCCGAAGAATCTAGACGAGGTATTGCATCAGAAATCGCGGCGTTTCTCACGTCACGTCGGCGCCTGACGAGTTCCACAACACTCCTGCCGATTCTAGAACCATCATGAGAACAGGCACCTCCAACACAATGCGCTAATACCTCCTTACTGCCGAACTTCTTGTAAATGCGTTTTCCTTTCCTTTATCTTCCTTTGCTATAAAGCAATTACCTTGGCAATACCTTACAATCAGAACATTTTGGCTGAGTTCTATATAAAACTTGCTTATCATCAACAACATAGTTCATAGTTTAGGTAAAATCTATGTGTTGGTTTTGCTTCTTTTGTCTAAAAGCAGAATATGTGTAGTTGAACTAAAATATGTAGTTCACATTAGACCAATAGGTTCCTTCATTCCATTTGTGACCTCATATAAAAGATAATCTTTTAGCAGTAAATCGTAAGAAATCTGAAAATGTTTTGGTATGATTCTCATCAGCTCTGAGTCAAATTTTCTGTACTCACGGTAGGTAACACACTAACAGTAGGATATCAACTTGGCCTTTACTTCCAATAATCTACATTATTTCAATAATTCTCTTAATACAAAAATATAAATATAAACTTAAATAACATTTTGCTACATAAAATAGTATAAATCAAAATAAAAAAGTATAGTTTAAAAATTCTTTAGTTACATACTTGGAAATATTGCTTGTATATCTACATTTAATATACATCTTTTGTGGTTCTAATTTATCTTTTAAAAGAAAAATTATATTTTGGCAGCTATTATTGTGTTTATGACACATGGCAGTGCTTTTATCAGCAACTGATTTTCTTGCTCTATCATAGAATAATTGTTTAAAGAAACCATAATCATTTAGTTCACAGCTTTTCCTAAGAACAGAATCAAACCATTTTACTATATTTTTCTTTTCTCTACAGAATAAAAAAAAAATATGCATTTGGAGCCATTGTTTTGTTCCTAGTGACTCATATAATATACTTTAACACAAATTCCCTTTCCTCTACTTTAATGAATGTACTAGTAATATTTCCCCAAATATTTTTCCATTTAAGTAAGGGATAATTATTTTCTACTACTAGAGTTTGTTTCCTCCAAAAATTGAATACATTTCTCTCTTATTTATATGTGGAAAGAATTTGTTGTGATAGCTTTCCTAATATCATATACTGCCAAGGAATAATATTCAGTGGTAAAATATGCTATTTCTGATAAATTATCTAATTGTAACATACCGTCCAGTCTTATAGAACAATAATACCTGGTTAACCCATTACAGTTTATCATGCTTTTTGAACAAGTTACACTGAATATTGATCTTGCTTTTCCTTCAATACTTATTATTCCTAAACCTCCTTCTAGCTTTGACAAATGTAGAGAACTACATTTTATAGGTCGATACATATCACACCATATATACTTGAAAATAATTGCATTCACCTTTAAGCTTGTTTTTACTTAACGGAAGTTTGTGAGCTACATACCACATTTTGGACAATATCAAAAAGAATATCAAGGAGTTGATTATTTGTGCTCTCTGGTAAAGTGTTAAATACCTTTTACACAACATGTTAACCGCCTTTTTCATTTTTTTCTCTATATCTGACCAATTAATTTCACAAGTTTCCTCATACGAATAGCTGAAATAAATGCCCAAAATTTTAGCACAGTCCACAACTTTGAAACAAGGTAACTCCCAGTCTCTTCTGGCCGACCATTCACCAATTCCTAAGATGACAGTTGCTAGTTCAAATTTCTTAATTTCATAGTGAATTTCTATTAATGATTCATCGTCTGCAAAAATTACTGTTGTATAATCAGGAAATCCCTGTACTTTAATTTTGGCATTGTTTGGTAATGAAGGAGGTACAACTTTTTATCGCTTTTTATTGCTAGGTTACAATGGTTCTTGGAGAATGACATACAATAACATTGATAGTGGACAACCTCGTCTAACCGACCTTCTTACATTAAAGGTGCTTGTAAATAGTCCATACACACATATACTTTTACATTCTTTATATAATATTCTTAACCATGAATTAGAATTCTCTGAAAATCTAAACTTTTCCATAATTCTATAAAAAAAATGGCAAGATTATCCTAACAAAAGCTTTGCACCAGTCCATGGTAAACATCCCTGCATTCAAATGATTTTCTCTTACCTAATTTATTATGTCTTATTGTATTATTGCAGTGAATTGTGGATATGTTTGGAATACCACAATATTGTTCAGGTGATATGATTTTTCCCAAGTACAAGTTTCAAACGATTTGCCATTTTTTTTTGCTAGATTTTTATAATCAATATTTAATCGTGATTGGTCTCCAGTTTTCAACCATTTCCAAATTTCCACTTTTTGGACATAGCCTTATTATTCCAATTTTTTTTATTCCGATAAATTTCTTTCTTTCAGCATACATTTTATTACCTCAGAAAATCGTTTTCGATAATATATTAAGATCTTTTTATAAAACTCCACAGTTAATCCATCACTGCCAGGTGATTTTCTTATATTTATTTTATTCAATGATTCCCATAATGCATTTACATCCAATTCCTACCCTGAAAGTTTATTGTCCTATTTAACTACCATTCTTTGGCATTTCTCAAGCAAATATGATAGTTCTTAGTGATTTCCCTCCATAAATTCATACATTACTTAAAAACGATCTTTAAGAAACAGGAGAACAGCCTTTTTTTATCAGTTAGCATATCGCTTTTATGCTGTTTCTCGTCCCAAGCAAGTGCGATGGCAGTTTTCCCCCTTTCACTTGGTCTTTTAATTTTGCTCTTATTTTAACTCCTTCACAAAGTTTATTTTGAGGACAGTTTATTTTACTTCTCAAAGTATGAATTTCATCATATTTATCAATTCCAGTATTATATAAGCCATATAGATATTTTATTCGATATTGGAACAAATTTATTAAGCTATATTTTTTATTTGATCCCTCTTTGCAACTTTCCTTTTTAGCACATTCCCACTATTCAATTACATTTTTAAAACTGGCTTTTTAAAGTTTTAAATGACTCCAAAAACATTCAAAGGTTTCACCTATTTCCTTCTGTCTCCAGTAAAGACACATTCAACTTCTAAAATCCTTTCCCTTTTTGCACATCGCCTATCCTGAATTTAGCCATGACCATACAATGATCAGAAAAGATCAGAGACACTGAGTATTTATCACATTATGGAGTAGCTGTTTAGTATATAGGCGATCTATCCTAGAACCATAGCATTTTCTAATGTAGGTATATTTTGGAATGTCTTTACATTGGCATGTTACATACTTTAATCCAAAATTTTTCATGAATGTCTGCAATGATTTTGACAATAAATATTTCCTCGTGCTAGCATCTCTGTTAGATGAAACACAATTAAAATCCCTTCCGATAACTACATTTTCAACATTTTTACGAAAATAATATAAGAATTTCTTTTTATTTGTACCTGAGGGGTCATAAATATTCACTACTGGAATTTCATGATTTAAACAAGATATCTTAGCACCTATTATCTGCCCCTCCGTATCCATTCCCTTGCTAATGACAGCCGAACATTGAAACTTATTTATACAGACAACTGTACCTCCTTTAAGATTATTAGTTGTTTAACAAAACATCATAATAATTTGTGAAAAAAGTCAGAGTTTTTAAATCCTTCACATTATGTTTTGCAATAACAAAATATCTATATCATAATACCTGGACAAGGATAATGGCTTCATTTGTTTACCTATGTCATTTAACCCATTCACATTTAAACAACCAATTGAGAGATTGAAGGCATCAAATTAGGAAGATTCCAAATTTTTACTTCTCTGGTCTCTCAATTTTTTCCAATTTTCGTTATCACTATTGTCTTCAGATCTTGAATATTTTGCGGTTCCTATTTTCCTCTTTGAGATTCTCATCTTGAGGTCGTTTTCCATTTGAATTTTCCATTTTCCGTTTCCAGACTCACTTTCCAAATTTCCAGTCTCCATTAATCCATTTTCAATATATCCTGCAATAGTTTGTCCTTCTCCTCCTTCTCTTCCTTGATCAATTCCGTATCCCAGGTTAAGATTTATCTTTGTGTCCTCTTGATGAACGTCAGCAATATTCGTGATAACAGTGAACTCAACAGGTGTAGTTGCCTGTGGTATAATAACCATCTCAGACGCTTCCATACTTGGTCCAATATGCACCTCTTCATCGATAGGTATCATATCCTCCTCCTTATTTGAATCCTTATCCTCACATTCTTTGATTTTTCCACTATCCTCAAGCTCAATATTCTTTTCTGCTAAAACACGTGGCTTGTTGTTGCCATTTTTCACTGTTGTACTATTGATATCCTGAACATTATCACCATTCAGTGTATTTTCACTAAGTGACTCTTGCCTTTCCTTCTCAATGTTCTGTCCGTTCCTTTGTGTTTCGTTCCCTTGTGTTTCGTTCTCCCATAGTTTCGGCAGACTTGGAAAATCATTCTCAAGCTCAAAAATATGCACGATTCTGTCCAAGGAGCAATCTACAGCAAAATGATCCTAACTACCACACTTGAGACATCACTTTTTCTGTCTGTTGTGCATGAAAGAAATATTATGTATCTTATGAAAAGAGCCCATGGAATGTTTTTTCGTAATTATCATTTTAGCCCTCCGTATTCCGTTTAACAGTCCTTTATGTCTACCAAGTGTGGAAGAATGATCACTTATCCCAATAACTTTACCGTACGAGCTTAATACATCACTCAACAAACTGTTTTGTATATCAAATGGAGCGTACCTTATTGAGATAAATGTAAAGCCACTGCTGAAATTAACTACTTTCACTTCCATTTTCCGTTTCCAGACTCACTTTCCAAATTTCCAGTCTCCATTAATCCATTTTCAATATATCCTGCAATAGTTTGTCCTTCTCCTCCTTCTCTTCCTTGATCAATTCCGTATCCCAGGTTAAGATTTATCTTTGTGTCCTCTTGATGAACGTCAGCAATATTCGTGATAACAGTGAACTCAACAGGTGTAGTTGCCTGTGGTATAATAACCATCTCAGACGCTTCCATACTTGGTCCAATATGCACCTCTTCATCGATAGGTATCATATCCTCCTCCTTATTTGAATCCTTATCCTCACATTCTTTGATTTTTCCACTATCCTCAAGCTCAATATTCTTTTCTGCTAAAACACGTGGCTTGTTGTTGCCATTTTTCACTGTTGTACTATTGATATCCTGAACATTATCACCATTCAGTGTATTTTCACTAAGTGACTCTTGCCTTTCCTTCTCAATGTTCTGTCCGTTCCTTTGTGTTTCGTTCCCTTGTGTTTCGTTCTCCCATAGTTTCGGCAGACTTGGAAAATCATTCTCAAGCTCAAAAATATGCACGATTCTGTCCAAGGAGCAATCTACAGCAAAATGATCCTAACTACCACACTTGAGACATCACTTTTTCTGTCTGTTGTGCATGAAAGAAATATTATGTATCTTATGAAAAGAGCCCATGGAATGTTTTTTCGTAATTATCATTTTAGCCCTCCGTATTCCGTTTAACAGTCCTTTATGTCTACCAAGTGTGGAAGAATGATCACTTATCCCAATAACTTTACCGTACGAGCTTAATACATCACTCAACAAACTGTTTTGTATATCAAATGGAGCGTACCTTATTGAGATAAATGTAAAGCCACTGCTGAAATTAACTACTTTCACTTCCAGACCATAAGGTAAACAATTTACTTTTTCATCATAATTATTTAGAAAAGTTTCATATACACACTGATTCCGGAACTTCAAGATCATTTTATTACCTCACATTTCTTGAGCATCAATCAAATCTTCAATATCAATTCTCAGCTTTTCAAAAATATTAAACCAACTGAGTATTTTCTCCTAATGTGCGGAGAATAAATTAAAGACATTTTCACTTCGTCCAAACGCTCTAAACGTCACTTCTATTATGTCACAGCCATAGCCTGAGGGCATATGCAGGCGAGGAGGAGTGTTTAGAAATTTTCTTTTCCTGTCTACATTAATTTCACTGTTAACAAGGAAATGTTCACTGTTTATGATATCCTTGATACTTTAAAGGCTTCATGAGATTACATTAGACATTCATATTGTCCTCGTTCACAGATATAATCAAGAAAAACAGGAGCTTGTAAAGTATCGACCTATGTTTACTCTGCATTTCCTCTTCCCTATCTTACTTCAGTAACTGGGATTAGCATATTTACTCTCTTTATTGGGTGATTATAATAAAGGCATGTTTACACATACACACTTTTGTGCTACGGGCAGTTACGGCGTGGGTCCACAAGAAGCTGCCAGAAAGCACACCAAAAGATAAGGACGGCGCTGGTGGTGTCTGGCGTGGTCCGCCAAAGTCGGCAAAAGTCGTATGGAGCCACCAGGTTTTTAAAGTTTTTCAAAATCTTGCGCGCCTTCTGGCGGCCTGATGAAGTCTCATGGACCGTAAGACCGGTGTCACACTATGCGGTGAAACCGTATGCAGCACAACCACATTGCCTGCATCCTGTCACACATAAGCGGCGAAGCCACTCAGTTAGGTTGACTATCATGTTGTCCAAACTAAAATATATTTGTGCATTAGAAGCAGAGAGCTTACTGAAAGAGCCAACTCGTCTTTAACTGTGGGTTCACTCATTTATTACTGATTCCATATGTTGCCACTTCTCGTGCCTTAGTATTTCGCCTATTTCAATCCATACTTTCTCTCTAGAGTTATCACAATATCCTTTATCACTCTTTTTCCAAAGTGTTGGCATTGCATGAATGCATTCAATGACATAGCTGTCTGTTGTGACCACGTGCATAGGACTGTGTGTGTTTTCCCACGACAATCTGCCGGATGCAACCTCTTTTTGACCGAAGGGCAGACCTGGGTCACTCATGGAGGACTATTCACCACCTGTACAGGTGAGTGCGACTCTCAAAATAATTATCAAGAAGTCTAAATAGACCAAAAACGACCAATGGGCTCACTCACAGGCTAAAAGCATGTATATAGAGAGAAGTAACTTTGAATTTCAGGTCTGCCTAATCAAAGACAAACATTCCAATGTCAAACCTCCCCTCGACAGGTGTTTAACTTTTGTGTGACTCTCATTTATTTCCATTTTTTGGGGATTATTATCCTCATCCTAATGTGACTTTTATCTTTAATCTTTCCTTTTAGCCCATAGTCCATTTTGGCTTATCCTTTGGCTTAATACATATGTATTTCATTGTTAATTGGCTGGCGAAGACTGTGTACTTATCCTGACCAAAGTGACAGCCATATTTGTTTTCAGCCATATTGAACTATGGGGTTCGCTTACATACCTATGTTCTAATGTAATTCAAGGGACGATCACTGAACGCAGAGAAATTCTCATTCATTGTTGTTTCCCCTCTTTTAATGATATTCTCTCTCTCTCTCTCTCTCTCTCTCTCTCTCTCTCTCTCTCTTAACGTAAGTGAAGGGACGATCAATGAACGTAAAGAAGTTCGTATTCATTATTGTTTACCCTCTTTTAATGATTCTCTCTCTCTCTCTCTCTCTCTCTCTCTCTCTCTCTCTCTCTCTCTCTCTCTCTCTCAATGTAAGTCAAGTAACGAAGACGGTGATGGGATTATCGGATTACTTAGCTCTCAAATCACAAATTATCTCCTCTCTCTTTCTCTCTCTCATTTTTCGATAGCAAGATAAAATTATAAAATTGTAGTGTATTAATGTCGTTAAATGGCTCTCTCTCTCTCTCTCTCTCTCTCTCTCTCTCTCTCTCTCTCTCTCTCTCTCTCTTATCGGTGACTTTCATTTAACGGAACAGGGATCTTGATTGGTTCGTTTCTTTGTAAATTACTTTGCACAGTGCAACCAATAATAAAGTATCTTTCTTTTCATTATGTTACTGAAAAGATGTAACTTGTATGTCAGTGCGTTATGGCTACTGATAAATGCTCTTATGATCCTGTGTCTTCCAAAAAAGAGTAGAAAGTAGGAACTTGTCAGTTTCTTTTTTATTATGTCCATTGGCAGGATCGAAATTCCGAAGCAACATTACCGGGCAGTACTTCTTCAACATTATGTTGTGCACTGGCAGTCCCGATGGATTAAGTTATTCAAAAAATCTTGTGGATATTGATGATAATTTTCATCTTCTATTGTGTCCGAGCTGAAATATTCGTGATTTTCTCCGGGGAAGTTGTATAGAAATTATGTATGAAAAATTGTAAAGTAACTAAGTCTACAGGAATAACCAGCCTCGTTTCACGGCCAGAACAGCTCCGTTTTAGGGAATCCCTTCTCACCCCCACCCCCTACAAAGGAGGGGGGTGGGTTGGATGAAACCCCATTACAAACCATCTTAGGGGTCCCCACCATAACCCTGCCAAGTTTAAGGCCCATCTGACCAGCCGATTGGCCGTGATTGAATGACAGACAGGCAGACAGCCAGACAGACAGACAGACATTACGCCCATTATAGTATGATATATATTGCTTTGTAGGGTGTGCTGTTTATCCCTTCATGAGAAGGTAGGCTATGGTTAGGTACCATACCCCTCCATCCCGCCCCCGCCTTTTGATGGTGAGTAGGAGAACCCCTGTGAATTATCTCGTCCTTCGCGGCAGCACTGTCTCACGAAGGGTGCAGTACGATATACCTCTTCTATCCTGAACCAGGTATCTGTTCAGAATAGGTGGAAGAAGGCGGCAGAACCATTTCCTTTGAGTTGAGGTATATTTCTTGAGCGGCATACTATTTCATGAAAGGTTTTTAGCAATATGGCAGGCATTCAGATTGCTAAATGTCTGCCGCATTGGCGTTAATGACTCCTAGTGTGTATATATTTTTCTTTGATAGGTTTTATTCATTCCATTTCTGCAGTTAATATTGTTTTAAGACTATTATATATTCATGTTTGTGGTTTCTTTCCCACCCTAGTCTATTTTTCAGCCTTACCTGCTGGCCCCACTCCCTTTTTCATAGTAACTGCAGGATTATATTGGTTGCATTTTGCTGCAGTTGCCGCGATTGTGACAGCAGGACTTTGAAGGGAATGAATGTCATGATTATATATATGCTGCCGCCCTCCCCACCCTCTCCCCATTTTGAAGGGAATGAATACCAAGATTACATATATGCTGCCACTGACACCCCGCCCCCACTCAATTTTTGTAGCAGCTCTAGGATTGCCCTAGTTACATTCTGCTGCGGTGGACACGATTGTGGTGACGAGACTAAATTTGCAATAATGCCTGTTGCTGCGTCGCTGCCTTAAGGTGTGTCGCCCTAAAGTGGGATTCCACCCTTGGGCGGCAAAGGATTTTTTTATGATTCAAACTGAATAGGAAATCCCTTTTCCAGAATGCCCGGTTGTGAATGCAATCATGCAGTAGAGGACATAACCCACGACTCGTGCATGGAGCAATTTGTGGCAACTCTGATGAACTATGGGACAAGGCCCATAATTTGGCTCAAACCGAAGACGCCATCATCGCCTTTAAGGCGCTTAGTGACTGAATTTATGAGTTTGTGGAAAAACTATTCATGATGTTCATCATAATTTAAGACATACTGCGCCTGGATTTGACCCATTCTGCTGGATCTCAATTCAGGGTAGGTATTTTCTTTGTTATTGCTCAAAATGATGATTTTTTAGGCTTAGTCTCAATCACCTGAACTATTCCTGAAGACTTTTCTTTGACCCATGGCTTCTATGGCAGATAATGGAGGACCAAGCAGAGGAGTCTTTATCTGTAGTTGCACAGGATGTGACTTCCTCATAAGCTTCTTCTTTGCCGCCCTCACCAGAGACTTAGCCCATGTTACACCTTGCGTGATCTCCTGCATCCTCTATCTCCAAGGTGGTTCTTGAAGTTGATGCATCTCGGAACCTGCCTGACGCAATACTGGAATCTCAACAACTGTCATTTTCTAAGCCTTCTCCTGCCGCCTTTAAAGAACCTCCTATACACAATAAGATTCCAAGTCTGCCGCCCTGCCGAAGAAGTCGTCCTCGGCATCAGCATCCAAATTCTCTACCGCTTCTTCCCAAGATTCTATGAAGGGTGGCTCGTCCAAAGACCCCATCTCTTCAGCAGTGACTCAAGAAGAATGTATTCCCTCTGCCGCCCCTACACAGTCACCTTCCTGGTCCCTGTTAGCCCCTTCCACCTCATGGGCACCGTCCTCTCAGGCTAATTCTCAGGATACCTTGGAGATTACCTTGGCGCAATTAGGGATATGCAACAAAGGATTGTTACTCTAGAGGAACATCTGTTTAAGAATCTAACTATAATTCCTCGTCTGGTGCCACCTCTATCCAGAATAATATTTCATTATTTAGAACTCTCAGGAGGGACAGGTTCAAAAGAGATGTGGCTCCTCAAGAAATAAAGGGCATCATCCGAGTCCATCAGGCTTATGAGGCCCTTTTTGATTGTGTTACACCTGATTCGGCTGGTATCTCAGATTGGACAGATAGCCCCTTTCATCCTCCAGATTCAAGGGGGGAAAGGGCATCTCGGAATATCGTCCCTGACTCTACTACAGGAGGAAATGCCACAGGACAGGGGCAGATGGAAGAGACACATTAAAACAGTGACCCCGAATAGGGATAATGCTGGAAAGAAGACTCCATTTCTCCCTTAACATCTATGGAATATGTTAAGACATTTGAAAGGGGAGAATTTTGTTCTCACAGAACCGGACATCTTGTTCAACTCTGACAGATTGCAGCCGCTTCTAGGAATGCTGTTCAAGATGAGCGAGGTGCACATCAGAACTTCCTCAGCTTGTTGAATATGACTATCTTAGCAGAAGTACTAAAGTTAAGTATATCTTAGTTTTACCAGAACACTGAGCTGATTAACAGTTCCCCTAGGGCTGACCCCGAAGGATAAGATATTTTTACGTGGCTAGGAACCAATTGGTCACCTAGCAACAGGACGTACAGCTTATTGTTGGATCCGAACCACATTATATCGAGAAATTAATTTCTATCACCAGAAATAAATTTATCTGATTACGCGTTGGCAGAGCCGAGAATCAACTTCGGACCAGCTGATGGGTAGTCGAGCAAGAAACCACTCGTCCAAAGAGGAACTAGCAGAAGTACTAACCAGACAGAGAGGATCCTAATTCTTCAGCTCTCTGTGCTTTGTTGAAGATGCCCTTACAGCCATTGTGGACAGCCTACAACCTCTTCGCTAGAAAGAAATATGAATTGAGGAAGCTCGCAGTTCCAGGCTTTTTTTATGGAAAATACTCTAGTTTTAAAGCTCCTCAGTTCAGATCTGCTTTCAAAGGACCTCTCTCATGAGGACGCCTTGGAAGAAGTAGTCACCCAATCTGATCATCAGGCCAAGTCAATGCTGACCATGCTTGGTTTTAGGAATCATGCTACAAAGCACCCTTCCTCACAACAAAGACCCAGGACTCCAAAACGTTAAAAGAACCAGCAACAAGAGAAACAACAACAGCAACAGCCTCAGAACCAGGACCAGCAACAGGGGAATCATACCTTTGGTAACTACATAAGGAATTACCAGAATCAGTACGCTTCTTCATCTCCTAACAGGTGTACCCCAGATACCCCAAGAGGTCATGGAAAACGTAATCCTCGCGGCTGAGGTATGATGTCTCTAGGCACCCCTAGATGCAACCAGTCTTCTATGGGAGGGGTAAACTATTTTAGAATTTGAGGGTTGGTACGAGTATCCAATACTTTCATCAATATTGGACAAGAGATTCATGGTCTCGCAATCATAAAGAAGGGGCTAACGTGGGAGTGGTGCACTCCTCCATCACTATTCCATTCACTCTTTCAGGCTACAATACATAACTCAAGAAATTTGTTTCAGACATGATGAAATCCGGGCAATAGAGGAGACGACCTCCCTCCTCCTTCAGGACCCCTTATTTTAAGTCCCGAGAAAAGATACAAACAAAAGACGGATCATCTTTGACCTGTCAACCCTCAACAATCAATACAATGTCCGACCTTCAGAAGTACAACTTCGTAAGACGTAAGATTGTTGTTGCCAGTAGGAGCTTTGGCCACCTCCATCAACTTGAAAGATGCATATTGGCATATTCCGAATTTCTGATACACCCAAATTACAGGAAGTTCCTTGGATTCAGTCTAGAAGGGAAGAAGTTTCGTTTCAAAGCTCTACCCTTCGGCCTCAACATAGCTCCGAGAGTATTCACGAAGATCTGTCGTCCAATTCCGAGGGAACTCAGGCAAAAAGGTATCCAGGTATTGGTACACCTGGATGACTGGCTGATATGGGCGAATTCGAGAGTGGATTGCTTAAAGGTCACGAGGATTGTTTTACAGACCCTGTCCGAGGGGGGTTTTTCTTATCAATATTAAGAAATCAAGATTAACTCTGGAACAGACTTTCAGTGGCTGAGGGTGGTTTGGGACACCCCTACTGGTACCCTATATCTGCCGAGAGACAAGGTCCTGTCTCTATCTCAGACCCTTTCGTTATTTTTGAAGCAAACATCAACAAGCGGAGCAGATGTTAGGGAGGCTCCAATCTGCCTCAATAGTCGACCCTGTGGGCAAAGCCCTTTTAAAGGGCCTGAATTACTTTTTAATCACAAAGGCCAACAATTTCAACTTATAAGTCTGCAGTATCTAAACCTCTTAAACTTGCTTTCAACATTGATATATCGGTTCTTCCATTTCCAGAATTCATTAAAGCCCTTTTTAACATCAAACTCAATATTCCTTGTACAAAATTTCTTGGTCTTCAGATAAGGTTTTATATTTTGCGTTGTCTTCAAGGTTTCAAGAGAACCCTTGTGGTTTAGATAGTTTATATATTACATTGTTCCTAATCTCACTGGCTACAGGAAGTAGGATTAGTGAAATCCATTCACTACTAAGTCAGATGAATTTCTTGACTTTTCTTTAGAAGGGGTTAGACTGTTTCCTAATCCAAACATTTTTTGGCCAAGAATGAACGTCCTAATTCTAGACATGAACCGACTTTTATCACTAGATTTAAGGATGATAAAGGAGGTCATCATCCTCAATGTCCGGTGCATAATTTGGAAAAGTACCTTATATAGACTTGCAATACCAACTTAAAAAGAAAAAAAATTGTACACTCAGAAAACCATTCTGACCTATCAATTAATAAGTTGAGACTATTTATGTGTCAATTTATTAGTTGAGCTGAGCCAGGTTCCTTTCCCAGAACTCATGATTTGAGAAAAGTCGCAACTTCTTTTGCTTTCCTTTAAAGTATGAATAGCAAAAGAATTGGATGGTCTTCTATAACGTTTTCAGAAAACATTATTTGAAGCAGATCTCTAGTATTTCCTCGTCTTTTGTTGTGCTAGATTCTGAATCTGGAAGCCTATCTTCATAAATTTAATTAATTGTTTTATACAAGTCATTTGTAACTATTTGTACATAAGGTACTTGTCATGGTAATTGCTTCATAGCAAAGACTTACGAGTTAAAGGAAATGAAAACGCATCTTCGAGAAGTTCTACAGCAAGGAGGCATTCACGCAAGTGCTGGAGTTGCCTGTTCTCATGATTGTTCTGGAATCGTCGGGCATGTTGGGGAACGCAACAGGCGCCAACGTGACGTGAGAAACGCCGAGATTTCTGATGCAATACCTCACCTAGATTCTTCTAAGAAGTTCCGGTAATCTCGGGAGTCTGTGACGTTCGCCGTAGACCCTGCCCCCAGAATGCCGTATAAATACGATGGACGACGTAGGAGAAGGCAGATTATCAGTAAGAGCCACAGATCAGATTATCAGTGAGAGATCAGCAGCAGAGATCGTCAGAGAGAGATAAGAGAAAAAGGAACCAACAAAGGATCAGAGAGAAACAGGCGCCCGAGAATTGGTCGAATTCTGGTCAAGTCTTCTTCAGGAGTGGATGACTGAGTTATTTCAATGTTGAACAAGACTTCAGAGAT
Organism: Macrobrachium nipponense; assembly: GCF_015104395.2. Classification (NCBI taxonomy): domain Eukaryota; kingdom Metazoa; phylum Arthropoda; class Malacostraca; order Decapoda; family Palaemonidae; genus Macrobrachium; species Macrobrachium nipponense. Next base: position 67,909,120 of record NC_061087.1, on the reverse strand, counting down.
GAAGCGTTCTGCTAGAGGTTTTGGGGAGTTCCTGCCCTTCAAGTATCAAGAGTAGACATTATTTTCTGCAAAACGGAGGCCAGAAGGCATCTACAATTAGAGTTCTCCTTGTGTGAAGCCATTGCTTCGAGTTGCAAAACTGGCCGGCAGGTACTTTCATTACCTCACTGTTCCCCCAGTTCATGCAGTGTAAGATTTTACCTTTTTTATGTAAATAGGAGACACCATTCTGCATTTATCTTTGTTCGTAAGCTTGTAAATAAACCTTAGTTGTGTTATTGTTTCTTTCTATATTCGTATTCCCAGTTTCAACAGTAGGTGTTGAATTCTTTTTGTTTATAATAATGAAGTAGTCCTCTCTCTCGGTTCGTAACATTATGATGACCTTGGCCAGTAATATTCAGCAATTTAACAGTTTGAAACAGGGAGAATATAGAAAGAACCGGAATGAGTGAGATGGTGAAAGAGTTTATTGAGTCGGGTAAGCTTCTAGGTTTAGAGGGAAATGATCTCCGTGAGTACGTTGAAAAGAAAGGAAAAGAGAAGTATGAGAGAGATGAAAGAGCGGCTGAGAGAGAGGAAAGAGCAGCTGAGAGGGAAATACAGCAAGAGAAAGAGAGAGAAGTAATGAAAATGCAGCAAGTGAGAGAAATGTTGGTAATGCAGCAGGAAGAAAGAGAGAAAGAATGTATGCATGAGTTGGAAATTGCTCAGTTAAGGGAAAATACTCATAACAGTCGGACAGGCGAGAACAAAAACGAGGTGGATAGGTTAGGCATGAGTGCAGTGCTGAAATTAGTACCAAAGTTTGATGAGGAAGACGTAAAAAAATAATTCATGTCTTTTGAGAAGTTAATGGAAAGAGTAGGTTCTCCTAAAGAAATGTGGACTATATTTATAGTCAGTTTTGAGTGGTAGGGCACTTACTGTGTATAGTTGCATGTCTACGGAGGAATGTGATAATTATGATATTGTGAAAGAAACTGTTCTTAGTGTGTATAGGCTAGTACCAGAGGTGTACCATAAGAAATTTAGAAATTAGAAAAAGGATGAAAATATTTTGAATGTAGAATATGGTAAGAAGTTAGAAAGGCTGTTTTTTGATTAGTTAACTTCTGCTAAAGTTGATTATTTTGATGGTTTGAAGAACTTAGTGTTGTTAGAAAACTTCAAAGATAATGTATCCCCTGAGATTAAGCTTTATATAGAAGATAGGCGAGAAGTATATTTCGCAGGAGCAACTAGGTTAGCTGATGAATATAGTCTAAGATGAGTATGAGAAAGAAACGAAATGATCCTTCTTCTGGTAGAGTACAAAGCGGTAATGGTTTCAGTCCTGGTAATAGCAATGCAAGTAAAAGTGACCATTACTGTTATACATGCAGAAAACCTGGTCATATGTCTAAGGTTTGTAGGAGTAAAATGGCATCTAGTGGCTCAGAATTAACTTGTTTCCGATGTAATGGGAAAGGGCATTTAGCGAGAAATTGTGCAGCAGAAAGGAAGGGCAGTACGAAACCAGTATCACTAGTTAACCTTTCGTCAAGTAGGAATGATGTGATGAGAGAAACTAGAAAGTTTTTGGTGAATTTCTGTCAGAAGGCGTAGTTTCCTTTCTTGGAGGAGTGTGTTCGAGAGAGGTGGTCTTCCTTCGAGACACAGGAGCTGCTGTCTCACTGAATAGGAGAGAGAGTGTGCCGAACAGGGCGGAAATCAACATGGAAGAAAAAGTCATGTTAAGTGGATTTCCTAAACTTGTGTTCTTTGTCCTTTGTTGAAATTGAATTTAGAAAGTCAGGAAGTGCCAGGAGAAGTGAAACTTGCAGTTGTTGACAGTTTGCCTGTTGATGGTATTGACATTATTGTCAGTAATGACTTAGCTTTATCCAGGAATGTGAATCCTTCCAGTGCCTGAAATGGTAGTAACTAGGTTGGGTTTAGATACAGACGTAGACTACAGTCATAATTAGTTAGTGGATTCGAATGAGTGTGAGTTCTTGGATTCGAACATAAGTGAGTGAGTGGATTCGAACGAGTGTGATAGAGGTGGTGAGGTTAATCTTGGCATGAGTGTGGCTGAAAGACCGAACTCTATTGTTGACAGTGATAGCCAAACGGAAGGTGTAGCTGTCGAAAGTAACATAGTAAATGTACCGGTACCTAGTACTAGTTACGGAGATGAATTAGGCCATAACGTTTTGGATAAGGATGAGCTAGTCAAGTTGCAGAGAGAGGATGAGACACTAACCCAAATTTTTTAATGTGAGCTGGATAATGATCTCGATAATGTGTGATCTCGATAATGTGTGTAAGGAAACTTTTTGTGTAAAGGACGAAGTTTTGTGTCGTTATGTTCGTCCTAAGTCAGGTATTAAAGGGGAAATCACCGAACAATAGGTGGTTCCTAGGAATCCTTGTGAGCTAGTTTTGAAGTTAGCACATGATTAGCAAGGACATTTAGGAGTAAATAAAACTTTCAAGTGTATTAGTAGGACATACTTTTGGCCTAAAATGAGAAGTGACGTGAAGAAGTATGTTTTAAGCTGTCATGCATATCAAATTGCCGGGAAACCGATTCAAGTAATTCCCAGAGTTCCGTTGTGTAATATTCCTTCTGTAGGCGAACCTTTTGAGAATTTAGGTATTGATAGGGTCAGACCTTTGCCTAGAAGTAAGGGTAGAGAAGATTGCACAACTAATCTAGAGTATTATAAAAACAATTTAAGAGATGTTTGGCAACTAGTGGGGGAGATCGGGGAAGCGCGAGCGGAAGTCAAGGGGAAACTAAAGGGAAACATGATCTTAGAGCAAAAGAGAGAAGTTTGTGTGTAACAGATAAAGTTTTAGTACTAGTCCAGAAAGAAGGTCCCTCTTTACCTTGTAAGTTCAAAGGTCCTTTTTCAGTGTTAGAGGAGAGGGGAAATGCACATTATGGAATTAATGTGGGTAAGAGTAGAGCAAAGGCAATGAATGTAAACTTGCTTCAGAATTTTAAAGAACGCCACCGCCAGTGTTCTATGTGCAGTGTTACTGAGGGAAATTAGTTTTTGAGAAAATGCAAGAGGTGTTTTAGCATTTCAAAGTTTTAATCAGAGTTCAGAAAACGGAAAAAGTAAAAGGAAAGGATAATGTGATAGCCTCTCTAGAGTTGTAAAACTGGTTGGCAAGTACTTTCATTACCTCACTGTTCCCCCAGTTCATGCAGTGTAAGATTTTACCTTTTTTATGTAAATAGGAGACACCATTCTGCATTTATCTTTGTTAGTAAGCTTGTAAATAGCCCTTTGTTGTGTTAGTGATTCTTTACATATTCGTATTCCCAGTTTCAACTGTTGGTGTTGAATTTTTTTTGTTTATAATTATATCAAGCCTGAAGGGGACCTCTCTCTCGGTTTGTAACAGTACTATTTCATATTGTCTAAATATATATTTCTATTATAAGTATAATTTAGATTACAATTTATGTCTTTGTGTTAACAACATAATGGGGTTGATGTCATGGTGGCAATTGGATTCCTGGTATTCTACTTATTAAGTATAATATATTATGTATACTTTATCTAATTTTTTCTAGAACCGATACCTATCTTTTAGGTCTGGCTTAATTATTTTTTTAGTTTCTGTGGATTATGATTTGGTTAAGGGTTTTTGATTAAATAAATACTTGTTTACTGCATTTTATTTTATTCAATTCTTAACAGGGTTAAGATACAGTATACTTATATTTTATACTATTATTGAATATTTCTCATTAATTCGCATTTTCCAATGATATTACCTCAGGATATATCAATTAGCTATTTTTTTTCAGGAGTATCCCTCTTCCATTAGCTAATTCCTTTCCTTTCCCTTCCTTCCCTTGTCATAAAATTCCCTTTTTATTTCTCTTGGTAAGTACTCCATGAGTGACCCAGGTCTGCCCTTCAGACAAAAAACTGGGTTTGACGAAGGAAAATATTTTTTTTTACCAAGGCAGACATGGGTCACTCAGACCCCACACTTCATGGTTTTCTTTCCTTTTACATTTCACACAGTGTGATAGCCACTATATATTGACTCAATAGTGAACATGGTAATGATGGGTGGTAACAGTTGATGGATGGCTTAGCTGTTCTTTCTTGGAACGGCTCTCCTTGCCTGTAGTGGGGAGATTTGACATTGGAATGGCTGTTTTTGATTAGGTAGACATGGAATTCAGTCACTTCTCTATTTGCAAGTTTTTAGGCTGTGAGAGAGCCCTGTGGGCGTTTCTGGTCTATTTGGACTTCTTGATAATTATTTCGAGAGTCGCACCCACCTGTACAGGTGGTGAATAGTCCTCCATGAGTGACCCAGGTCTGCCTTGGTCAAAAATAATGTTTTCCTTCGTCAAACCCCGTTTATTGGTTTGTGAGTGATATCACCGTGTGCAGCGAAGCATACAGTTTCGTCACAACAGCGATGCCGCAAAGTGTGACGCCAGACAAAGTGGTGTGGCATGGCACCGCAACAAAAGAAGTAAGAACCCGCACAGGTCCACACTGCTGCACCACACTGCACCATGTGCGGACCGGTGTAGGTTCATACCGCCCGTGCGGGAGTGTTATGGCCTGATGTTACAGCGGCGTGCAGCGCCCGTGTGGTGCCCTTATGGCGCCTTCATAGACGATCCTAATACTAAATGTTTTTGTATATTTGATACCATTCATAATGTTTCTTTTTGTAATAAATATGTTGGAATATTGACTTGCATTTACATTTTCCTTATTGATGCCTAATGTATACTTCATGACAATATATATGATGATATGATTGGGTAAAAGGAAATTGATTAATGAAATAGCATGGCCATAAAGAATAATAACATGAAGAAATATAGCAGGAAATATAACATGAAATATGATATCTGAAATATGAAATATGATATATGAAATAAATAGAACTCGGAAAATAACTTGAACTATAAAATGAAATGTAACATGAAATAAATAGGGCCATCAAATGATATAATAACATACATAAAGTTAAAAAAAAATAATATAATATTGAGAACATGATCAAATAAACATGAACACATACAAATGATAATGAAACAATAATTAACATTGACTGGACATGGTTATTAACAGGGAACAATGAAAAATCAGTAACAGACTAAAGACATATTGACTTCAATTGATAATATATGATATTTGCATTTGAAAATGTTATGACATAAAACAAGTCACAACTTCATTTTCTTACATTCTATGCTTTTCATGTTTGTTTAGTAAGTATTTTTGTTATGTCCATCATTTGCTTCTCATTTGGATTTCCAAAGTTCGGGAGAGAGAGAGAGAGAGAGAGAGAGAGAGAGAGAGAGAGAGGATTAGGAATGCCCTCATTGAGAACCCAGTACCATTCCCCTTTACATTTTGAAGCAGTGGTTTTTTTATATCCTGCTCTTATTTTTGAGAGCTGGGTATATGTATCATGTGTGGTTGGGGGGCCTCTTATTTTTGAGAGGTAGGTATATGTATCATGCGAGGTGGGGGGGGCCTCTTATTTTTTGAGAGGTGGGTGTATGTACCATATGAGGTTGAGGAGGCTCATATTTTTGAGAGGTGGGTGTATGTATCATGTGGGGGTGGGGGCTCTTATGAGAGGTGTGTATGTATCTGTGAGGTGGGGGTGGGGGCTCTTATTTTTGAGAGGTGGGTGTAGTATGTATCATGTGAGGTTGGGGGTTGGGGTGGATGTGCATGTGCAACAATCGTGCAGCGTTCCACGTCATGTCTTGTGCACATGTGCGTGCACTCTGCAACAACACCGCAAGCCACCCACAACACACCGCTACACGGAGTAACAAAGCCTCAAGATGGTGTGCCATGGCATATGAACCCCTACCATAAAACCACACCAACGCCGTAACACTGCGCCAGACGCCGCAACGTCACCGCAACAACACGCCGTAAGATGCCCGTGGCTAAGGCCCCACCGAATCCGTTGCGGCGCGTCGCGTTCGTCCAACACGGCTATCCGTCTATGACGGTTACAAGACGGACAATTCAAACTTCAGTAGCACTTCCCGTCATGAAGTGAACGGGCGAGGTTTTGCTCTGACTCGTTGCTGTTAACCAAATTAGAGGTGTTGAACAGTAGGGGAATCTGGACTCATGACATAAATTGAGAACTAGGAAAAAGTGGAGAATATGCAACACTTTTATAAGTTACGACAGCGTCCAGGCAAGTTTTTCAAATATTGTCGGATGCCGCCGAAAACCTTTGTAAGACACCGCACGCGTCCGCGGCAGGCCTCCCACGCCTCCCATTAAGGTCCATTTTGACTCACACTGCGTCAATTTTCTGGCGGCTTCTTGCGGACCCACGCCGTAACTGCCCGTAGCACAAAAGTGAGTAGGTGTAAACGTGCCGTAAGGGCGTTTACTATTGCCAGGATTCTAACCTATAGCTTTTTTCCATGTTTCTCTGTAAGAAGAAAGTTGAAAAGATCTTTCCTTTGTATCATAATACTGAAATTTCTTTGCTTCAAATCTTATCAACGTTCTTCCGTTTCTTTAACATATATCTCTTGTGTAGCAGCACCACCTGCCACATCTTTAAAGCACCGGTAGACATCATTAGATGGCGAGTTGGCTTGAAGCTCTTCCATAAATAACACAAAGGCATCTCATTACTGGAACATCCTTTTATGGAACGCTAACCTTCCTTCAAGATACCAAGGGTTTTCTGACATCAAAAACACCCCCCTCTCTCTCTCTCTCTCTCTCTCTCTCTCTCTCTCTCTCTCTCTCTCTCTCTCTCTCTCTCTCTTTCAATAAATTCTTTTGAAAACCTTTCACAGTTTTTATCTATTCTGTTAACAACTGGGATAACGATATTCCCTTTCTTCCCGCCTAACTTTACTTTCTCTTTTCATTTGAGAATTTGAATCCAGTTTGGAAAGTCGTTTTGTTTGCGGAAGGTACTGAAATTGTGCATGAACTGAACAACTTGCTGTTTGTGCGTTATGAAAAATAATCTGCATCGTTTGTCATTACTGATACTAATGAAAATTGGAATTACCTTAAACTTTAATTAAAGGAGCAGAGTAAAGGTGACAGTATAAAGCGCTGAGGATCTTGCTATCTATAGTCTCTAAGGTAATATAAAGTCAGTATGTAGTTTACATCATCGGAGAAAGATGAAAAGTGCTGTCGAAGAAAGATGCTATTAGTTGGGTCATATCACTAGGTCCCGTGACCATGGAGTCCAGAACTAGGTTTCTTGGTGGTTTTGTCATCTTTAGGAGTTAAATAAAAAATTTGGCCCCCTTGTACCTCCGCGAAGTGTGGGGGAAATTTTTGGCGGCACTTTTCAAAATGGCAGCCAACGCGAACGATGAAATTTTGAAAATTTGTGGCTAATCACATTTTCGTTATGAAACTTTCATATAAAGATTTTATTGTGGGGGTGGGGGTCAAGGAATTAATTTCTACAATGAAGATTTATATTTTGATATTCCTTGATACATAAAAATCCAATATTGCTGGCATAAATTGATTTCGGTAACATTTTAGTTATGATGAAACTAGGATATAAATAGGAGCCTTTGGTTTCAATGTTTTGGGACATTAGCATAGGAAATGTACCATTATTAGCACAAGTGGTCAAAAATAATAATAACAGAGTCAATTACAATATTATATTCATCGAACTTTGGAAGCACAGTTCAAATAGCAGTTAAAAGTAGATGTATATGGTAACTGAGAAACACTACCTCTATGATTCTATTTCTATGATATTACTTTCATACTGAGTCTGTTGCATAATTGGTAACGTTAAATTGATTAATTAATTGAAAGAGCAAGTCACGTTTCCTGGAACATCTTGAGTAATCAACCTAAGTGTATAGCCTGTGGCGAAAATAGGAGTTTAACACAGCGTTAAGCGGAATGTTGACCTAAACTTATATCTCGGATAGTGCTCGATAACAGTAGCACGTGTAGAAGAACGATTGCTAGGACACTTGGGAATTGAAAACTGTCTGAGGAAGTAAGTGTTGAACTTTGAAAACCATTAACTTTTACCAATTTACCATCGTGGAGAAGTGATTTGCTTCAGATGTTTTTGCTTATCCGCATTCTCTTCGTTTTTGCAATGCATGATTTTATTAAATTTTGTTTATTATTAATGTTAGGTGTTTGCTCCTGAACAGAATTTTACTATGGAGCCATGATTAATTTATGGAGATTTGCTCCTTTGTAAGGATCATTTTGAAATGGCGGATTTGGAAGTGACCATGTAATGGAACAGACAAAAATTACTTAAAGAAATAGGTGCAACAGATTTAGGAGAATTTAGGGTCGAATGGATACTCTGTGGGGTGATACTAATTATTTTCGTCATGTCATGTTTACTCTGTAATTGATTTTTTTTTTTTGAGAAAGCTTAATGAGTTTAATATCCATTTTCTATAATTTCATTTAACTATTCTTTGTTAAATTTGCTATATAAACTCTAGTTTTTGTAAGTTTAGAATTTTATTCCCACACCTGATAAAGATAGAGAGAAAGAGAGAGAGAGAGGACTTCTCAGCTGCTGAACTTCTAGATGCCAACTTAGCTTTCAGGTAAGCATTCTCTTCCGAAGGGGATAACAAATCTATTATTCAAAAACAGTAAGCTTATTGTAAATGCAATGTGAATCTTTTCCGAACAATTTCTCTACTTTTTTATGAAGAAGAAACAATACTGAGTCGACCATAACTATCTATTTCAACCTCTCACCTACAATCGCCTTTTCACTTTTATGTATCTTCACATCGCCCAAACTTATGTAGCATGCTCTAAGCAAACAATTAATCTAATAAGTGTCATACTATTTTCACCCTTTCATGAACAACTCCCATACTACTTCCGATAAGTATGTATGTTAGCGTGTATTTTTTTTATGCCACGGTTCATCCAATTAAGAAACTTAAATGACGTATAAATTCCTCTAAAAATAAAAAACGCCTTCATGATTTTAACCGTATTTTCTCCTGCTAGGATCGTTGAAATGTAAAACAAGTTTACAAACCCCGAGGAGATTACCAAATTTACGATGTTCTTTTCCGTTCTGATAAAAGTACCTTAAGCGTCTCCCATTTGGAGAGCCTGTTAGGAATCTTATGACACAATTCATCCGAGTCTTAGATAATTGAGTAGGCTCAGAAGCTGGTACGACCACAGTCATTACACAACGTTATTGGTCTTTTCACTTGGCCTGATGTCTTTTATATCTCCCAGGCGGCAATAATGACCGTAATAGTGGTCAAATGGTGTTTCATCGTCAGTCAACCTGGCATCAAAGTCAAAACATTGCCCCTCTTTCTTCTGATCATCTCGCAATTCTTTCTGATATTTTTCTGAGAATTTGCAGTTTTGCCGCTGTCCTTAAAAAAATAAAATGCAAATTTAATCAAAGGTAACTACATTTAAATGTAGCAGAAACAGCTATATCTCTCTCCCTCTCTCTCACGCGCACACATAATTATATACATATATACAAACAATAAACTATCCATCAGTAACTCATAATGCTTTTTTCATACCTCAAGAAATTAAACAACACTGGGAAATGAGAAGAATAAGTGATTCCAATGGAGGAAAATTCCTCGTATGTCCTCACGCTTGTCAATAACTCAGTTTTCAATAAAAAACAATCTTCGCCGTTAATTATCTTCTGTAAATCATTTATATTCAATAATGACAAAAATTTTTTACTTTACCGGTCTCTCTCTCTCTCTCTCTCTCTTATATATATATATATATATATATATATATATATATATATTATATATATATATCTATATATATATATTGTATATATATATATATATATATATATATATATATATATATATATATAAATATATATATATATATATATATATATATAGATATATATATATATATATCTATATATATATATATATATATATATATATATATATATATATATATATATATATATATATATATATATATATTTATATATATATATCTATATATATATATATATAGTATATATATATATATACTATATATTATATATATATATATCTATATATATATATATATATATATATATATATATATATATATATATATATATATATATATATATATATGACTGGTAACAATGTTCTGTAACAACAGAATTCCATCTAATAAAAGGAGCCCATAAAACACCAAAATATAGAGAAAAAAGTACTATATTTCAGAGACTGCGTGTCCTCTTCAGGTAGATGAATGAGAAAAGTTTACAGAAAAGGTGGTATTTATACCAAGAGGTCCATCCACAAACAAGCCAATTTAAGTCACCCCCGCTGATAATCTTCCTTTAATCTTCTTAAGGGTTGGTTGAATGAAGAGGTTGTCGATCGGTGTCCGAAATCCATGCTCCTTTTGAGATGTTCATTACCTGCCTCTCTTTTATTAATTAAGGCCGATTCCATCATTTGACTCTTGTACCGGCAGTTGCTGCTATAAATTACACGTGACAAATTCCAGTTTATTCTATGGTTATGTTCATTTATATGGTTGAAAATAGCAGAGTTCTGTTGTCCATACCTAACTGACCGTTTGTGTTGTATTAATCTCTGGGGAAGGGATTTACCTGTAAATCCGATGTAAGATTGGTCACAGTCCTGGCATGGGATTTCGTATACCCCAGAGTCCTTTGGAGATGCCTTTTGTTGGACGTTAATCAGGGATTTGGCTAAGGTGTTTGGGTAAGTAAATACAAAAGGGTTCGATTTTCCGAAGGGATTGGTTATTCTCTTAATCGTGTCCAGGTGGGGAATTATTATTTTATTGTTGGGTGTATCTCTGGTCTTGTCTTTAGGGGGTCGGTAGAAAATTACGTTTGCTTTGTGAATTGCTTTCTCAATTATATGGTCAGGATATTTTAAAGACGAAAGTTGCTTGCGAATTAGTTCAAATTCTTTTTCCAGGAATTCTGGGGAACAAATTCGTAAGGCTCTTAAGAACAAGTTACTAGCTACACCTATCTTGATAGTACTGTCGTGATAGCTAAAGTAGTGAATGTATGAAAGTGAGAACGTTGTTTTCTGTATATGGTGAATTTGTATTCTGTCGTATCTCTGATTATTAAAACATCAAGAAAAGGAATTTTGTTGTCTGTTTCCCATTCAACTTTAAATTTGATGCTGGGCACTAATGTGTTTAATTTCGCGAGGAATTCATTAAAATTGCCCCACCTATTATCCCAAAATGTTAGGATATCATCCACGTATCTCATCCACAGCATGTTTTTGGGTTTTATTGCATTTATTACTGTAGTTTCAAAGTATTCCATGTACAGATTGGCTAGAACAGGACTTAAAGGACTACCCATACTACACCCGAATTTTTGCTTGTAGAATGATTCCCCGAATGAAAATACGTTATTAGATGCACATAATTCAACTAGCTTTATTATTTTGTCAAGCGCCAAAGGGAAATGATCTGAATAGGGGGATAATTTTACCCTAAAAAACTGAAGAACGTCCTGTACTGGTACTTTAGTGAACAGGGAATCTACGTCAAGGCTTAAAAGTTTTATGTTGTGAAGTGGTATATGTGCTTCTCTGAATTTGTGACAAAAATCTTCCGAATGTTTAATGTGACTGGGAGAAAAGGTGCCTAAAAAAGGAGCCAGCTAACCATTTAGAAATTTTGTAATTGAAAGCTCCGGCACATGAAACGATGGGTCTGAATGGAAGATTGTCTTTGTGAGTTTTGGGAAGGCCATAAAAATAGGGTAATTTAGGATTAATTACTTTAAATTTCTCTAATAGTTCAATACTCTTTTTGTCTTTGCCAATTAATCTTACTTTCCGAAAAAATTCTGTGGGAACGTTTTGGAGGGGATTTTTCGTCAGTTTTTCGTATGTGTTTGTGTCGCTAAGGAGCTGGTTGATTTTGTCAAGGTAGAAGTCTTTGTCCATTATTACGATTTTGCCGTCTTTGTCGGATCTACTTATTATAACATCTAACTTTTTTAGCGAGTGGATGGCTATCATGAATCTGCGAGGAACAGGATATTTCTTATGTAAATCAGTTAAAGCATTTAGTAACACTCCTTTTAAACATATCTCTTCACGGTTGTAGTTTTTGTCAGATATGAATTTATCAAAAGCCACTATGAAGTCTAGGTTGTTTTTGCGGTCTGGCATAAGGGCGAAGGATAAGCCTAAATTTAAAACTAAATGTTGATTTACAGTAAGGGGGGTGTTGGATAAGTTTAAAACAAATTTGTCTTGTTGCTCAAGATTATTCCACGCACTATTGTCTATTAGGTTATTTAACTTGCGTAGAAGTCTGTTGGAATGAGTCACGCTATTATAGGCAGCAATCTGATTTCATTCTGTTCCGACATTGCTGCCTATAATAGCGTGACTCATTCCAACAGACTTCTACGCAAGTTAAAAAATAAACCTAATAGACAATAGTGCGTGGAATAAATCTTGAGCAACAAGACAAAGTTTTAAACTTATCCAACACCCCCCTTACTGTAAATCAACATTTAGTTTTAAATTTAGGCTTATCCTTCGCCCTTATGCCAGACCGCAAAAACAACCTAGACTTCATAGTGGCTTTTGATAAATTCATATCTGACAAAAAACTATAACCGTGAAGAGATATGTTTAAAAGGAGTGTTACTAAATGCTTTAACTGATTTACATAAGAAATATCCTGTTCCTCGCAGATTCATGATAGCCATCCACTCGCTAAAAAAGTTAGATGTTTATAATAAGTAGATCCGACAAAGACGGCAAAATCGTAATAATGGACAAAGACTTCTACCTTGACAAAATCAACCAGCTCCTTAGCGACACAAACACTACGAAAAACTGACGAAAAATCCCCTCCAAAACGTTCCCACAGAATTTTTTCCGGAAAGTAAGATTAATTGGCA
>NC_061087.1:67886196-67891196 GCF_015104395.2 Macrobrachium nipponense | reverse complement strand
TGCTGCTCTTCCGCTCGTACTGCTACAGTATTTATGGGTGTTCCCTCTGGACCAACTATACCCGAGAGACCATGAGACGCATCGCTGTTGTGCTCAATGACATTCTGAGACGCCTCACAAACACTCCCCGCTACTACTCCGCCACACAGATGTTCACAGAAAACCGCCTGGACAATTTAAATTCATTGAGGCGAACAATGTCCAGTCTGGTAACCCGAGTGAGAAACAACAGCAACTCGCTCATACAAAGCATCCTAAGGAGTGAAGCAAGAAGATCTAAATTGTGGGAAAGATGGGAAAATGAGGCCTTTGTCCCCTAAAGGACCTAATCTCTGTATTGGCAAGATGTCATCTGCAGTTTTTGTCATTATTACATTTATTGCTGATATTTTAATTTTTCTTTATTACTGTGATTTCTATCAAGTTAAAGTTTTTTTTTTTTTTTTTTTACATTTAACCCTCTGGACCTGACTACTGTAATCACTTAAGGACTCTAGTTGAAATTTAAGTTATATAATTTGTGCACTAACTGTTATTACTCTCAATGCCTATTTTTTTTCTCACTAATATTATTACTGTTATTACCAGTATTAGGATTACTAGCTTTTATGCTACCTCAGCTATTTTATGGATAAGTGCCGATTATTCATTTTCTTTTTCTTTTTTATCATGTCCCATGTATCTAGATTGTGTATGTTACTGTCTGTATTTTGTATATTCCATGTATATGGCCCTGAGCTGAAATAAAGCATTTTATTATTATTATTATTATTATTTATTTATTTTTTTTTTTTTTGCTCTATCACAGTCCTCCAATTCGACTGGGTGGTATTTATAGTGTGGGGTTCCGGGTTGCATCCTGCCTCCTTAGGAGTCCATCACTTTTCTTACTATGTGTGCCGTTTCTAGGATCACACTCTTCTGCATGAGTCCTGGAGCTACTTCAGCCTCTAGTTTTTCTAGATTCCTTTTCAGGGATCTTGGGATCGTGCTTAGTGCTCCTATGATTATGGGTACGATTTCCACTGGCATATCCCATATCCTTCTTATTTCTATTTTCAGATCTTGATACTTATCCATTTTTTCCCTCTCTTTATCTTCAACTCTGGTGTCCCATGGTATTGCGACATCAATGAGTGATACTTTCTTCTTCTTCGTATCATTATTATTATTATTATTATTATTATTATTATTATTATTATTATTATTATTACTATTATTATTATTATAATTATTATACATTAAACTGCTTGTTCAGTCTTTAAATTATAACGCTTCCGCTTCACCTCTTTATCTCGCATAACTGAAGTCGTAGGTTGGTGTCAGGTTTTGGTCATTCATTCTTCTCCTTCTCCTTTGGATGGTTTGGTGACAACTGGTTTCTATTTAACTGTATACTTTTTAAATTGTATTAATTTGAATTCTTGTAATTATTTTTTCTCTCTCAACTATATTTTTAAAATATATTTTTTGTAAAGTTTAATGCAATGCATGTTATTCTTGCAGATTGAGGATGCACATAGATAATATGCGAAACGTCTCATGAATAAAGATGGCCTTTTTGATGTGTTTATTGGGTCTTGCTATATATATATATATATATATATATATATATATATATATATATATATATATATATATATATATATATATATATATATTATAATTTCATAAATATTAAACCACCACTGCCTTCACTCTAAGAATCGCTAAGGCCCCTCTCACATGGCGCGGGCGCTGCCCTCATCCGCACTTTAAGCATGGACCCACCCACCTCCGCGTATCTATTCACACAGCACGGGTGTAACCCACCCGTTGCAACCCTATTGAAAGTTGAAACTATGTAAATATAATAATAAAAAGATATATGTTCACTTACCATACTTGTCTTTATCTGCCTCTGATAGGTTTTCGAAGTTTGGGTTGAGCTGGATGCACACCTCTCTCCAGCATTCTGTGGTGCGTTCAGTAGCCTGTGTGCCTTCAAGGGGATTACTTGTGCGTGAATGTCTTTTATATTTGGTATGGAGGCCGAAATTGACACAGCTGCTGATATCGCTGGTTCAAGAAAGACCAGCTGTGTGGGACAAATTACGTGAAGATTATAAAACCAGAACACGCACCACAGAATGCTGGAGAGAGGTTTGTATCCAGCTGAACCCAGACTTCGAAAACTTATCAGAGGAAGATAAAGACAAGTATGGTAAGTGCACAAATATTGTTTTACCATTTTATTTACATAGTTGCAACTTTCAATAGGTAAACATAGATTTGTTGACTTGGTGTTGCTACCATAGGATATACAAGAAGCAACATGAAAAAGTAACATTAGTACACATGTAAGTTCACACTGAACTTTAATAGATTAGTTATTTTTTTCCTTATCACAATTTATATTTTACTCATTTGCCATGTCAATGAACCCTGTTCACTCATGAAGTACTCTGCAAACTTCTGACGGATGTCTGTTGCTTGCAAGTCTCCTCGTTGATTTTGGCGTTCTGCATCACTAATCTTGAAATTCTGCTACACATAATGTCTTCAAATGCATAACCATCTCTTTCTCTCACAAAATTGTGAGGTACACAGCATGGGTGATTTTTGTTGCAAAATCCAAAGAAACATTCAGCAGCCGATGGAAAATCCTCCATTTGTTTGTAAGAATGCCAAAGGTGCACTCCACAAATCTCCTTGCTCTTTTTAAACGATAGTTGAAGATACTCTTTTGGACACAGCATTTTTCCACCGAAAGGGCGCATAAGGTTAGGATGCAGACTAAAACTTTGTCACCGACTAGCTACTAAGGCACTGCAGCTCCTTGATCATTTGATAGTTATTTTGGTCCAGGGAGCTTCAGTTCTCCATTAATGACTGACTTCCAAAATGTTGAATTAGAGAACACTGTAGGGTCACTATCTTTGCCATGAGAGCCAATATCAATCTAAACAAATTTGTATTGGCTGTCAGTTACTGCCATCAAAACGACAGAAAAGTACTCCTTATAGTTAAAACGCAATGAACTACTGTGCTGTGGTTTGATCATTTTAACATGCTTACTGTCAACACTCCCGAAGCAGTTAAGGAAATGTGTGTTTTTTTTAAACATCTCAGCAATCTCCGCCAGTATCTCCGTCGTTGGTTGAGAAATGCTTTCATTCTTAAAAACAGCCCAAATTCTCGTGCAGACATTCTGGATTATACTTGATAAGGTTGATACTCCAATTCTGTAGGTGCAGAACAAGTCAGTAAAGGTGTTCCCACTGGCAAGGTACCTAAGGAAAGAAAGAAAGATGTATAAAATGAATAAGTGTTGTGGTGCAGTTATGTAGACTTCTAATGGATATTCATTATTTGTTTCAGGTAAGCTGATAATAAATAGGAACACAAATGTCAAGGACCAGTACATCATTTTGGAGTCCTGCAGAAGGAGATGATCATGCAGTTTGTGCAGTAATTCGTCAAAGGTTGTAATTGTCATCCTGAAGTAGTTAAAAAACTTCTTAACATCCCTTCTTAGTTCATGGAATATGGTGTAAAATGCTCCAGCCTTCCTCCTTGCAGCAATCAATGAATGTCTCCTTTTCTTATGTAGATGTAATAAGTAAAAGAGACGAAGGCAATTACGGCCCATGATCGATGATTGCAGAACACACACTGTTGAAGGGCACGGGTTGCAACGGGTGGTTTACACCCATGCTGTGTGAATAGATACCCAGATGCAGGTGGGTCTGCGCTTAAAGCGCGGATGCGGGCAGCACCCGCGCCAAGTGAAAGGGGCCTGTGCTCTTCTTTCTGTTGGTTGCACTGTTTTTCATGAATGTTGGTATACATCCTCCAGGCAAATCCCCATTTTCATAACTTGAGGGCTCATAGGTTGAGCAACATTCTAAACCTTGAAAGAGCACCCAGTCCCAATCCAGTTCCCAGCGAGGATAGACTTTGACCTGCTAGGTCCCGAATCTCATGCCGCATCCATTTGTCTTGGCACTCCGCCACACTGGTCCTGAGGTCACAAGCAACCTGCACAAGATGCAGCCATTAAAGGAAGACCTACAAGATCAACAGAGACTTCGCAATAGTGCAAAATGCAATTTGGATTTGCCTGGTAAACCTAAAATTAGCAGTTGAGTGTCAGTTATTATTTCTCTCACTAAATCTCTCATTTCTTTTTCCTTAGAATTCATCACTTAAAGTAGAATCCCTTGCTGAATACTAGTATGATATAAGAGTAAAGCATTGTGAAAGACTATTGCAAGTGCGAGAATAGTTTATGCATGAATAATTATCTAAGATATCTATTTCCAGAGGTATATCTCGTCCCCTCCTGTTTTCTACCACCAACCTACCTGTAAAAAGATGCATTAGAAGATAATTAATTCAACTTTGCTACAAACAAGACCTCTGCAACTAAGTGTCAGATCTGACGATGTAGATTCACAAGCTACGGCTTCATTTGCGTTACCATTGCCAACAAATTTATATTTTATTCTGAAAGCTCATTAACTGTAAATTTTGTTGTAGGATTATCATTTCACTTGTTTTGATGGATCGCATACCTGACAGGATTTCTTTCAAACCCACGAGACAACAAAATAAAAAAATATAAAAATTCGCCTCCAGTTAACATGTATGAAAATATATTAATTCTGAGGTAGAGCGAATTGGATATTAAAGGACATCTGTAGCTCAATGAATGTATATGAATCATGGTGATGTGATAAAAATTCATATTATCGTATATATTGTCTAGTAATTAAATTATATATATATATATTATAATATATATATATAATAATATATTTATGGATATATATATCTATATATATAATAATATAATATAATATATCTATAAAATGGCAACATTTTCTTCAGATTCCTAGATAGCTTAGAGATAGGATGTTTAAAATGTGTGTTCAGATTTTGCAAAACATAATATAAAAAGAATATATAACATAGAATGTAGAGAGAGAGAGATTTTCTTTGTCCCTTTGAAGCTGGAG
>NC_061087.1:67878696-67881196 GCF_015104395.2 Macrobrachium nipponense | reverse complement strand
TTGATGAGTAAGACATCATAGTTTTGATTTCGAGGATTACGGGGGAGAAAAACTCTAATTCACTTAATTTGCAAATGGACCATAAAATTTTTCATAACATAAAAAAAAATGTTTAAAGACCAAATATTCCTTTCAACAGACTATGGAATATGTGTGGAATATAATTTCATTTGTGTGCCCTTTATTATAACTTTAAATGTAACTTTCTGCTACTTTCTTTTCGCTCGGTTTTAAGGAATAGCTTTCCAGTTTGCAAATAATTTATTTTCGAAACCTTTCCTAATTGTAATTTTACATGTCTGCCTAATGTTCAAATTTTCAAGAGCTTGGAATCATCTGGAAGTATTCTCTAGAGGCCGCAAAATTCAGTGTAAGGAAATGGAATTTACTTGGTGCGTATGTAGGTCACGGAGTAACGCAGGAAAGCTAAGCCAACTTCAAAACAAAACCATGCTTCAAATCAGTTATTTCCCGGGGTAGGGAAATGGGGAAATCCAAGAAGAATAAAATCTTTTAAATTCTATAAACATGAGTATACCTTAAAGGCACAACAATCGAGTTGTTAACCTTAGCTCTTACCGGTTAAAGAGATGCAAAACGCTGGATTCCTCGAAGATGCTGAAATGAAAAAAACAAGCAAGATATCTTACCAGTGCAGCTTTGTGGTCTGTGACACGCTTCGAAGATCACGAATTTCATGTATATAGCTTGCATGCCTCTTGTGTGACAATCGGTGAGTGTTTCTGTTCGTAATGAACAGAAAATTACATATAATCCAAAGCAAGTTGCAAATGGGGGATTCACTGATTTTGATTGATAGAGTGTGGAACACACCACAGAAGAGGTACTGGAAGAGGTGTTGCAGATCCGTCGGACAAGGTACCGTAAAAAAGAACTTTGAAAAAGTTAACATTTGAAGTGAAAATTACTTGAGTCTAGAGAAAGGGAAGTGAGGTGCGGCACACATTCTTTATTGTGAACTTTAATATTTCTGTAATGTCATAACTATGGTCTCTTTATTTCACATGGATTCGAAGTCACATATGGGTTGGTTTTTCTCTGATGATTTTGACTATTAATAAACTATTAATGTTTGGATATTTAGGGGAAGAGGGGGTACTTACTTAAATATGATTTTGAGAGGAATATGATAGTTTGACGTTTCTTTTTGAGTCAGGGTTAATTAATTTTATTCCATTTTCATATTAGCTAATTTTGGGGAATAAAAAGAATATTTTTGTAACCACGGGAGTTTACCTTAGCTCAGTTTAACTCTCAGCCAACTCCAGAGGGGGCATTCAACGAAGCAATGGTAGGTTATGTTACCAATTGGATGTTTTGTTTCATTTTGTTTAAATGAGTGTTATTTGACGTCGTTAGGGATTTTCCCTGTTAGATATACGGAGAACCAAATGTCAGGTAAAAACAAGTACCTCTAAATATTAATATATGGACAAGCAAATGTTAGGCAATAACCAGCACCTCTAAATATGAGTATACGGGCAAATACGGACAAGCAAATGTTAGGCAATATCCATTACATCTAAATATGAGTATGCGGACTATCAAATGTTAACAGGAAGAAATTCCAGAAATGATGATCATTATGTATGAAAAAAAAAAATTATTTATTGTTTTTAGGAAACAAGAGCCATATTCTATTAATGGATTAGCTTAATTAAGGTTTTCCTTTGAATTCAGTAAATCATGCCATAAGCAGATAAGAGTTGCAAAAGTAACTATATGATGTGAGGTAATTTTTTTTTCAATAACCGCCATATCACATTACCGTGATTCATATACATACATCAAGCTACAAATGTCCTTTAATATTTAATTTGTTCTACCTCGGAATGAATACATTTTCATATATGTTAACAGAAGGGGAATTTTTTAGTCGATAAGTAATTTGTCGGCTCATGGGCGCGAACCACTGAACCCAACAAATCCATAAAGTTACCGATTGCACCAGCGAGATGGCGGTGCTCGCAAATAATCTGGTTCGCTAAAAATCACATGATTATGACGTCATAAAAATGTAATCGTGTACATACATCAGTGCGCCAAATAGGGCGTACACGAGACATGAAAACACATACATCAGAGTAGAATAGTATGCATGCGTTAGTGTGCTCATTAGTGTGCATAAGTTCTTCCGTCCATTAGAGTGTATGAGTTTGTACAGACACAAATGGAATATAACCCCTAGGTAGTAATCTATGGGATCATTAGACGAGAACATTATTGGTGATCACAAGCTACATGAAGGCACCCAGAAGATCCATCAGTTAAGGTAGTGATGAGATACAAAACATAAATCAGTGACAGTTATTTTCAGACGTTCTGAGAAAGGGAAGTGCAGAGTGACACTTAATATTATTGATGAACTTTAATATTACAGTTTTTGACAATTGTGTTTTCTTTTATATATGGATTCGGTTTAACACTACCGAAAATAACTTCTCTAGACATTTATTTGAAAAAGACTGATGGGTTTATT
>NC_061087.1:67866196-67868696 GCF_015104395.2 Macrobrachium nipponense | reverse complement strand
TTTTTCGAAGAATTCCATATACAGGTTTGAGAGCAATGGTGATAAAGGATTTCCCATTGCCATGCCAAAAATTTTTTGATAAAATTCACCATTGAATATAAACTTACAATCAAACAAATGCACAAACTCGTGAGTGAAATAATGTGACTTATAGGTAGAGGTAATTCATGCTGAGTTAGTTCATTGCTAAGATATTCTAAAATAGAGTCTATAGGGACTTTAGTAAAAAGAGAACATACGTCAAACTAACGAATCTATCAGTAGGGCAAAGAGCAATTTTGTATAATTTATCAACTAAATCTAGAGAATTATATATGAGAATCGGAGATGGTTCCAAGTAACGGGGACAAGATCTTAGTGATATATTTCGAGAGTTTATATGAAATTGAACCAACAGTACTGATAATAGGCCGCATAGGGTTATTTTCTTTGTGCGTTTTGACTAATCCATATAAGTAAGGTAGCGAAGGAGAATTGACTGACAATTTGCCTAGTAGTTCTGTTTTATCTTTAAGGATACTTTTCACTATGCTATTGAAGTTTTTTATGACTCGATCAAGAGTGTTATTTTTTTATAAGTCACATCATCATCCAGTAGGGCTTGCATACGTGATATGTAGTCAGCTTTATCTAAAATTACTATACTATTTGACTTATCAGCTTTTGTGATGTGGATAGTATTGTCCTTTTCTAATCCCTATCTGTCAGTTATACGAACCTTCTTGTATTGTCTTTTCTCGTATTTTTGTCAGTAAGTGCTTCAGTAAAGGGCTTTTAAGCCGAAAGATCTCGCAGACTCCTTCGTTTATTTTTCCTTCATGGCATTTATCTTTATTTATGGATTTATCACGTTCCTAACTTTCGTGATTCTGTTATACATAATGAGGGCCACGTTTACTTTCGCTATCCTGTTTCCTCTTTTGAAATGTGTTGTCACTACCTTCTCCAAGTCTCTTGTGGCTGCACATTCAACCAGAATTCGTCTTAAGTTCCTGAAGAAGTGCCTTTCTGAACAAGTGCTCCCTAAATCCTTGCTGCCACGCCGTCTAAGAAGATATGACAATCACCATTCAATGAATTTAGTGCCATGATGTTGAAACAGCACATAGCAGCCGCCAAGCAAGAAGAGAAAGAAAAATTCAAGGAACTGGAAAGAACAAGGATCTCTTTCAATCATTCCATCCCGGCTGATTGGAAGGACTCGCTGCGACGGGAAATTTACGAAAAACTACGTAGGACTACAGATGCCCTGAAAAGGAAACTCGACAGAAAACTAAAAAAATCTTATTGATAGCAGTGATTATGGACTAACTGTGCACGTCAAGATTGTGTTGTTAACTTATCTAGTAAACAAATAAGTGAAAATGTTGTGAGTGCTCTTGGATATGGTTTATCTTTCTTTGCAACAAGTAGACCTTCTGCTTTAATGATTGGGTCATACCCTAAGTAAATTTGAAAAATATGTGATCTTCCTCAAAATCATGTCGACATGATTAAAGGTATTGTTTACGGAGCTGCCAATGTTAAGCATGAAAGTAACTTCCCTGCTCGCTATAAGAAAAGTTTGACCGATCTTAAAAAGGACAATACTATCCACATCACAAAAGCTGATAAGTCAAATAGTATAGTAATTTTAGATAAAGCTGACTACATATCACGTATGCAAGACCCTACTGGATGATGATCGTGACTTATAAAAAAATAACAAAAAATCCTCTTGATCAAGTCATAAAAAACTTCAATAGCATAGTGAAAAGTATCCTTAAAGATAAAACAGAACTAACTAGGCAAATTGTCAGTCAATTCTCCTTCGCTACCTTACTTATATGGATTAGTCAAAACGCACAAAGAAAATAACCTATGCGGCCTATTATCAGTACTGTTGGTTCAATTTCATATAAAACTCTCGAAATATATCACTAAGATCTTGTCCCCAGTTACTTGGAACCATCTCCGATTCTCATATATATAATTCTCTAGATTTAGTTGATAAATTATACAAAATTGCTCTTTGCCCTACTGATAGATTCGTTAGTTTTGACGTATGTTCTCTTTTTACTAAAGTCCCTATAGACTCTATTTTAGAATATCTTTAGCAATGAACTAACTCAGCATGAATTACCTCTACCTATAAGTCACATTATTTCACTCACGAGTTTGTGCATTTGTGATTGTAAGTTTATATTCAATGGTGGAATTTTATCAAAAAATTTTTAGGCATGGCAATGGGAAATCCTTTATCACCATTGCTCTCAAACCTGTATATGGAATTCTTCGAAAAACGCTACTTACCTAATATCATTCATATTCCTGTAAAGGGGTATCGTTACGTTGATGATTGTTTAGCTGTTCTCCCTGTCGGTATTGATGTAAATGATTTACTCTCTAAATTAAATAACCAGGTACCATCGATAAGTTTTACTCTAGAATTAGAAAAAGACAATTGCCTCCCTTTCTTAGACGTTTTGATACATAGAGAACCATTTCAATGTAAATTCAT
>NC_061087.1:67858696-67861196 GCF_015104395.2 Macrobrachium nipponense | reverse complement strand
AGGAAGTAAAGTTGCTGATGTTTGTCACAAGAAGATTTCTAAAATGAAGTTGAAATGTTTTGCTTGAAGGAAGCAGCCCTAATCGCAAATTCACAAATAAAAACAAAACGCCTTAGAAAATGCGAGATTTAATACGACATACAAAAAAAGGATAGACAACTCACGGCAACAAAAAATGAATTCCTAGAGTATTATTTAAATTGACATTTAATTGCAATCACCAGCACACAAACTACCTGGCTACCAGGTTTTACCAAAACCGAGGACAAAAGGAAGGAAGAACAAGGATAATATATAATATTAATAATAATATTCTCTACGTAGTCCGATTTTAACAATAACAATTATAATATAAACAGGAAACGAGCAAATTAAAATTGTCATGTCTAAACAATTCCACTCCAAAAGAGTTTGTCGTTTCTCCTTACAATTGTTCACAATGATCATTCAAAATATATACAAAAGCACATAAATTACCATGCTATTGCCGCAACCCTAGAACAACGTAAGCTATATGGAAATGCACTAATAGGTCTATATATATATATATATATATATATATATATATATATATAATATATATATATATATATATATATATATATATTATATATATATATATATATATATATATTTATACTATATATATATTATATATGTATATATATATATATATATATAGATATAATTATATATAGATATATATATATATATATATATATATATATATATATATATATATTATATATATATATATATATCTATATATATATATATATATATATATATATATATATCTATATATATATATATATATGATATGTTTATATATATGTATATATATATATATATATTATATATATATATATATATATATATATGTATATATATATATATATATATATATATATATATATATATATATATATATATATATATATATATTATATATATATATATATATATATATATATATATATATATATATATATATATATATATATATATATATATATATATATATATATATATATATATATATATATATATATATATATATATATATATATAAATATATATATATATATATATATATATATATATAATATATATATATATATATATATATATATATATATACATATATATATATATATATATATATATATATATATATATATATATATATATATATATATATATATATACATATATATATATATATATATATATATATATATATATATATATATATATATATATATATATATATATATATATATATATAAAGAGTGATCAGTTGGAATTCAGCAAGCAAGCACATACTAACTAGTGTGTTCTAGCATTTGTTCCTCAAGTGTGGAGTCCGATACCACATTGAATTATATTTTACGTGTGGGATTCAACATTTTATTCCTTTTTTAAATATATTTCCATTTCATCCTGAACAAATGTGTATATAAATATTATACTCAAAGTGTTAACAGGTCTGATAAGTGTTACAGACCATTTGACTTGTAATGATATGAGCAAGTGTGCAAATTCAAGTCTGTAATGAATCATCCTGATGGCGGCCATGTTTAAAAACTGATAGCCATGTTGGAAATTGAGTTTAGGGTCTTTATGTACTCAAAATAAACTCTCTCAAACATGTTTAGCAATTATATATTGAACTTGAATTCTGATACTTGGTGCCAGCCAGTGCATAACGTTTATCTTTCAGGTAAATTTAGCAGCCATTATTGTTTTTGTCCTAAAACACAGGTTTCCCAAAGGTTGATTTTGGTTGAATTTGTTTTGATATTCAAAGAGACCCAGACAAAGGGTTCTGTGCAAAAATTCAAAATGTCTGGGTTAGCCCCTTTTTATGCCAGTTTCTTCTGCACTATAAATAAATAATTTCATCGACGTAATGCATCACTATAAGTCGTCTACCATTGAATTTTACCATTTATCTCTTTATGCATACAATGCTTTATTTTTTTTTCTTCATGTTTTTATTCATTAAATTATTTACAAAACATTATAAATCCAGAACTACATACATTTCGAATAGAATACATTGTTTTTAATGTTACAAAAATTCTGTGAAATACTTTAACATTTTCTTTTTCAAAATGTCATTGATATCTCTCTGGTTTTTTTCTACAATGTAAGCTTTTATTCTATTTATAATCAAACGTTCAGGCACATTCTCGTCTTTGAACAACCATATATTTACGACATAACTTGACAAAATTAAAGTTGCAGTGTTCCTTTGTTTCTTCGATGACTCTTTGAAATCAAAATACATCATTCTAATGAAATTGCAGCGAACAAAATTGCAAAATAGCTTCAAAACTTCTTTTAACCATATTATTTTGTTTGCAATTTTCTTGCAGATATATTCCATATGAACATTTGATTCCTCAGCATCACAAAACTGGCAATCAGAGTCTTGAATTATTTTCATTTCTTTTATCCTTTTTTTATTGGGTAATATTTCGTGAATATATTTATA
>NC_061087.1:67836196-67848696 GCF_015104395.2 Macrobrachium nipponense | reverse complement strand
GTCATCTAATGCCTTTATCAAGGACAGGGCAGTAACCTCAAATGAAACGCCAGGGCCTACGTACGTCACGAATGAAGAAACATGCATTTAAGACTATTTCCTTATACCATTCACTCACGGGTTTCTCTTTATACCACGAGTTCAAGATTTTATCTTTATACCATGCACTTAGGATTTTCTCTTTATACCATGAGTTCAAGATTTTCTCTTTATACCATGTATTCAGAAATTTCAGTTTTACAACATGCATTCTGGGTTTGCATACAGGATTTTCTCTTTACACCATGAATAATGGGCAGCACTACAAGATTTCCTCTTTACACCAAAAATGCTTAGGAGCACTACAAACACAATACAGTCGTATTTCTTATAAATTGCAACTATAATACTAATTTTTTACATATATTTTAGTAAATAAAAAATGTGATCCACAAACATTAAGGTTTGGCTACGTAAGCCGCATCCAGAATATACCTACCGTACACAGTATGTAAACAAATGGACCTATTCGTCAGTCATATGGAAAATCGCGTCCCTATTGGTTGGGATTCATGGCATGATTTTTAATTTTTAGTACAGCTGGCAGTTGTCTGCTGGATCCGTGGTAAGGCTCATATGACCAACTTGAGTATCTTTGTGCACGCTATGGCTCCTGTCTAGAAGTAGTAACACTTTTGTTCTACGGCTCCTGTCTAGAGGCTGTATACGTATAAGCATTCAGATGCTCACATCTAAGGTATACTGGCAGTGCATTTGGTTATTCCTTGGAATCTCCCCATGCATTTTAGTAACTGGTGATTTATATAAGGGCGATGAAAGAATATATAATGCTTAAAAGAGGATTGATAATGTTTACACTACATATAGTATACTTCGATGACTGCAGTTATAAAATCAAATGGATATGTTTATCATTTGTAGACTTCTTAAATGTCTTGAATAAAAATAAGGTTTTTATATTACCCTGAGAGGGACCCTCGAGGCATGATGGGCTGCAGGACCAATATTGAGGTGGTACTTGGGGAGATGGAAAAGTAATGAGAATGAGACTCTAAAGTAGGCCCTAAGAGGGGACAATGTTTACCTTGATTATATCAAAGGTATTGAGTTTCAAAAAGTACACATGTTGGTCAAAGCATGTAATACCGATTTTTTTTTATCTCGTAAATTTGCTTTTTCGTATAGAGAGGTAGCACCGATTTGGCACATAAAAGACTGATAGTGTGTATGGAAACCTATAATAATCAAATTTCGTGATTCTTTTAGTTATATTTCTTGCATGATTATAATTTTCTAATGCATAGATCACTTGCAAACACATTTAGCAGTTTTACACTGACTTTACGACATTTAGACTTACTTCGATTTAAAGTATCCTCCGTGTTCTGAGAGAATCAGTTATATACAATAATCCAAAATTGACCAAAAGATTACACTCTAGTGTAGTCTTATTTTGAAGCATCACTATAAAAAAATATACAATACGATTGTAAATTAGTTTCAGAAGGTAATAATAAAACCTCAATTTCGCATTTCTCATGTAGTGATTCTTCAAAGTACCCTGTCAAGAAATCGAGTAGTTTATATTATATCAACATCTTTGAAACAGTATTTTTCAGGTGGAAAGAAGATTAAAAGAATAACCGATCATTAATGAATGCCAACTGGCGTTAAACCAACAATCTATCCTCGCTTTATTTGTTAAAGTTCTGACAGAACTCATTCAACAATTCCTTTTGAAGATGGCCAATCATACGATTGCATGCCTGCAACGTTCCTAAGACATTTCTTTTCTCTGGTTATGATAAGCACTATTTTAGCCTCCGGTGTCGTATACGTATTACTTTAAGAAATGTTCGAAAATACTTCGGGTTGAGCAGATCATATCTAATACTCTCCTTTTCGTAATATATTAATCGGACTACATCATTATTTTTATGTTTTAGCATAAAGTACAATAGACAAACCTGCTCAAGGAAGTGAAATGTTGGTCTTTGCCACAAATCGAGGTTTATTTTTTTCCTACCCACACTACCTCACAAGGAGACAAACTTTGTCCAAATTCTCTAAAACGATTTTGCACAAGAGAAAAAAAAAGTTTTCTGAGAGCTGGTACAA
The DNA here is from genome assembly GCF_015104395.2 of Macrobrachium nipponense. Taxonomy (NCBI): domain Eukaryota; kingdom Metazoa; phylum Arthropoda; class Malacostraca; order Decapoda; family Palaemonidae; genus Macrobrachium; species Macrobrachium nipponense. The sequence goes on along the minus strand of NC_061087.1, from coordinate 67,846,578 downwards.
TGCACAAGTAGGTGGGTTGGAAAAGGCATCAACCACAACAGTGCGCTATTAGACAAAGAAAGCATTGTTTAATTACTTTTTTTCTATTTTACATTATATTTATCAACCTGAATCATATTTATCATCAGCGCTGTAAGTTCATCGTAACATTAACAGGTTGGTTAACAATAAAAAGGGTATCTTTTTAAAGTTATTTCCCTCGCAAATTTTACAGTTTCTAAATACATTTGCAAGTTATATTACTGGAGGAACCTCACATTACATGTCGCTTTGCGCAATTCTCCAGTTTGCGTGTGTGTTTGTATGCGCTGTGTGTCTGAGCGTGTGTTTTCATAGATTATATTTATACTATTCACTTTGAAATCAAAATCAAAACATTACGAGAAACACCATCTTTTGTGCTCTCCCCTGACTGAGTAATGCTTGCATAGGTTATTTTCCTGAACTATCCACTGCATCTTCCATTTTTGTTTAATAGATCTACAAATGGAAGTTATCTGAATAATGTGACATTTCCCTTTACATTTCAGGCGCATTTTCATATTATGCAAAGAAAACCATTGTCACAGAACTAGTTTCAGCTCGCTTAAGAGTAACGCGGAAGTAATTAAACTTCCAACATCAAGTTCACTAATGCTTAAACATTGCTGGTAATTCTTGAGAGGACTCGTGCCACAGTTGTGTCAGTACCTTCTTATTGTAACAGACTCACGCCAATTTTCATCATTACAGTCATATCGTGCTTATGACCCTGAACCATATATTACACCTCCGTAATCATGATTGATAACACTGTTACTTTATATCTTACAGTTGAAGCATGTCTATCAGCTCTTCAATTTGTATGTGATAGCTTTTTTAAATTAGATCTAACGCTCTTTCGCATTTCCATTTTGTATAAGTTATATGGGCTTTCCAATTCAGGTGTTCATCAAATATAAATCATAAAAATTTTGCAGTTTTGCTAATTGGTATGTTATGGTACCTAATTTCCAATTTTGTTTCTTCACCTTTTTGACAATATTTATTTTTATAAGACATGACAGACAGCTTACATTTTTTCTTTGGAAAATCTAAAGCTTACAATGAGGCCATTTATCTATTCTTATTATGGTTTTATTAATCATTCATTCTGTATGCTTTATGCGTGATGCTGTATATGGCAAAATCAACCATATAGTACAGGTTCATTCGTATTTCCAATCGGTAGCATGTTACTGACATTATTAATTGCTAATGTAAACTAATTACCACTAAGAACACTTCATAGTGAGACTCCGTTTTCAAGTGAGAATGAATTTAGAAAAATCATTATCTATTCTCACCTGTCATTCTTCTTCTTCTTCTTCTTCCCAGCTTGTTCCCATTTTTATATGGGGTCGCCGTTTCGGATGAGCCGTTTCCATCTATTTCTATCTTGTTGCTTCTGCCTCATCAATTCCCTTCTCATTTAAGTCTCTTCTCACACAGTCCTTCATCTGTTTCTTGGTCTCCCTCTTTTTCTTGCCATTACCCTCCACCCCCATAGTATGTCTCCCAGCGTGGTCCTCATCTCTCTCAACAGGTGTCCATACCATCTCAGCCTCCCCTCCTGCACTTTCTTTGATACTTCCACCACCTTAGTTGACCCCCTTATGTAGTCATTTCTGATCCTATCCACTCTTGTTACACCAGACATCCACCTAAGCATTCTTATTTCTGCCACATCCATCTTCTTCTGCTCTGCTTTTCTCATGCTTGCTGTTTCCGTACCATACAGCATTGCTGTTCTTACCACCGTCTTGTGAAATTTTCCTTTTAACCTAAGCGGCACTCTTTTGTCACAAAGAACTCCCGAGGCCGCTCTCCAGTTGTTTCCAGCCTGCCTGTACCCGATGTTTTATACTTCTTCTTCCATACTTCCTCCAGCGTTACAAAATATCCCAAATACTTAAACTTATCAACTCTCCTTATTTGCTCTCCACTAAGCTGAATACTTTCTCTATCATCCCCCTCAGTGGTGGTACACATATTCTGTCTTGGATCTACTTATTCTCATTCCTCTGTCCTCCAGTACTTGTCTCCATCTTTCCATTTCACTTCCAGATCTTCCCTGCTCTCTGCACACAGAACAATATCATCCGCATACAATATGTTCCATGGTACTGTCTCCCTTACTTCCTCTATTATAACATCCATCACTATGTTAGATAAATGGGCTCAGAGCCGACCCCTGGTGTAATCCTACTCTCACCTCAAAAACCTTCTGTCTCCCCAACACTGCTCCTCACTGGTAAATACATTCTGGTACATCTCTTGTATCAATCGCACATACTTCTCTGGCACCATCTTCTCCCTCAGACTCCTCCATACCTCTTCTTTGTCTCGGGACTCGGTCATAAGCCTTTTCAAGGTCATTGAATACCATATGTAGGTCCCTTGTCTTTCCCCGAATTTCTCCATTATTTGCCTCAGGACAAAATATACCATCTGTTGTTCCCCTTCCCTTCATAAATCCCATCTGCTCTTTACCTATTTGTCTTCTTCTCTCAGTCTGGCATCTATCATCCTTTCCAGTATCTTCAAAGTGTGGGACATCAATTAAATGCCCCTATAATTACCACACTCTTGGACATCGCCTTTCCCTTTAAAAATTGGGATCAATATACTCCCACGCCACTCATTTGGTATCTTTTCCTGTCATAAAATCTTTAATAAAATTAGGAAGATGTTTTTATTATGTAATGACTTTCATATTGCATACTTCCAAATAGTGTCGTATGACTTTTGAATGCCAAAAAGACAACAGGTACTGCAATTTGCTTTCTTTCAAATCCCCTGCGTATGCGGTCTTCCAAACTGGATAGAGAAACTAATTTAGATCGATTACGTTGTGAACCAAATTGGGTAGGACTCAAAAATTTTATATTCACGAATGTGCCACGCAAGTCGTGCATTTGCAACTTTCTTCAACAACTTGCACAGACAACTTGCTTAAAAGATTGGTCTATAATTATTCTCATTACAAGGATCTTTTTAAGGTTTGGGTACAGTAATTATTATCACATTTCGCCATTCATCTGGAAATAAGTTTCGTAGCCATAGACGACTATAAAATTTTGATAAATATGATTCTACCAATGGTGGTGGGTGGCAAATCATTTCAAAGCAAATATCATCAACTACAGGAGCAGATTTAGTACAGTTCAAGAGAGCATACTCCAACTCTTCCATTTTTTATTTCTTATTAATAATCACAGGCCAAAAGGCTATGAAATTACAAAAGGGATAGTAAAGCCCAGCTACGAGAGACAGATATTGAGGTCACAGGATATAAAGGAAGGAGCAGGGTGTAGGGCTCTACTCCACAACCTGATAAATGATGAAATCGAAAATCATCATAGAAACCATACCTTCAAGCAATACAATTTGAAGACATATACCAAATGTAACCCCACAGAAATGTGCGATCATATAAACGCACCTCTTCTTTGTGGGTAAATTCGAGAAGAATACTTGTTCCTATTGTTGCTGTTGCTGTTTGCAGAGGGGACTAGGGCAATGTTCAACAAAAAACCTGGTCTGGGTCAGTGTCGAGTGGTTACTAGAATCAGGCGCTCCCTTTATTTTCACATCATCAGCGGTGGTTCGTCCAACCCGAAGCCTATTCAATATGCGTATCATAATGGCACTCGCTTTCTATACTGATTGAGAAGAGACTCATACTTTTCGTTTTCATCATAATTAATCAGGAGTAAAGCCCTACGCCCTCCCCCTTCCTTTGTGTCCCCTGACTTCCATATCTGTCTCTTGTGGCTGGGATTTACGAACCCTTTTGTTATTTCATAATTCTATTGCCTATAATTATAATAAGGAATTCAGCATGTGTCTTAGATATCTAAGAGAAGAAATTAAGAGAAGACCACTTGTAAATGCATGGATTGAATTAGGAAGTGAATTGATGAATGATTTGAAGAATAGTAAATCGTGCAGGAAGGATAAAACAAAACATTACTATGATATAAAATATGAATACGGCAACATCAATGGTATTGCCCAAGACCTTAGCAACTTAGAGCACAAGGCATCGGCCCCCAAGAGCGAAATGAAGAATATATATTTCAAATATGACACAAAAAAAAAATAAGGAAAATGGGATTGCATACTAGAGTTTGATAATGGTTTGAGAGAGATGATAAATGGAAAAAAGCCCTGAATCTGATATTATACCGACTGAATCGTTAAAAGAGGTAGGAGACCTGGTTAATAGATACTAAATGACTTTATTCTATCTTTCGGCTACAGAGTAAAATTACAGAAGATCGGGGAAGTCATGTTTCTGTGCCACTTTTTAACGATCAAGGTAATTCAGATAATTGCGGAAACTATAGTTATAACACTATATGTCAGGAAAACTTTAGGGGAGAATTTTGGAAAAGAGAGCGTATCACTGAACCTCAGTTAGATGAAGAACGACATGGATACAAAAAAAGAATAGAAGCACAACAGATCTCATATTCACGAATCATCGAAAAAATCATGGAAATACAGTAGGTCACTGTATATAACTTTTAATGACCTAGAAAAAGCGTTTGACTCAGTACCTAGATACAAATTATGGAGATGTATGAGAAAAGTATATGGACTTTATGGTAGGTTGGGGGCTGCAATTAAGAGCACATACAAACCATGCATAAATAATAAGAGGACGCGATACAAAAATTATGAATGGTTTAGTGTAAACAAATGGTGTCAAACAGGGAAGTGTATTTTTCCACACTTGTCGTCGCTTACATTGACAAGTTATAATGGACTTTAAAGAATTAACATTACAGGAGACCTTATGCTTTTTGCAAAACATAGCTTTTTGGACATATGACCAAGATGAATTAGAAGAAGTAATGGTGTGCTTAAATATTGTTTAACAGAAATGGGACTAAGAATGAAAATAGGAAAAATAGAAATATTAAAGGTCAGCAAACTACCTCAAGCACCAAGAAACATCATGATAAAGAATACAGTGATAAAGGACACTGACTCGCTCAAATTTGTGGGATGTGAGTTTACAAATAAAGGAACTACGAATCGATAGGAAATCACTGAAATAAGAATAAAGAAGTATATCAGATGTTTCCATCCCACAACAGTTCGTGGTGAAATCAGTTTTGCGGTTCCTGGATGGCTTGAGAAACTGATAGCGAATGCTGGTGCCCATTCGAATTTCAAATAAAACTCCATGTTATAAGTTTTCTTCTCATATTTATTTCTTGTGAAAATCATAATTAAGGAATAGATTACAAGAATTTAAAAAGAGAGTTACTTTTCAATCATGCTTCTGCAGTGTAAGACGTCCATCCATGCTGGTAGGGTTTCCAAATCTCAAAAAAGAATAAATAAATAATAAATAAATAAATAAATAAATAAATAAATAAATAAATAAATAAATAAATAAATAAATAAATAAATAAATAATCAATATGAACAAAATTCTTCCTCGTTTTGTTATCTGTTTTATCACATTCGTGTGATTTTATTTCTCCCTCGTTTTCCTTTATGTCATTATTTGTTTCTATTTGATGTCTGAAATGTTCTTAGAAGAGTCTTTTTCATTTTGTATTTTTTTTTATTTTTTGTGTTGTTATTTCTTTATTTGTTTCAGTTATAAGTCATTTCAACTCTGGTCTTCCTTGATTTTTGAAGTATCTGCATACCTAAATTTCTTAGCTGGGTCATTCAATTCTCTCACTTTTAGGCCTCATTTTTCTTCCCTGATCGACATTCCAGTTCGTTCTTGTAGTAATTTAAGTTCAGTTTTGCACATATACTACACTCATACTTTAGATCAAGCATGATTTTCTAGTCTGCAATTTATGCGTTTGGTTGGCCATAATTCCATCGTCTTTATGGTCCTACGAACTGCAAAAGGCACATCTGGAAAATGTTTTTTATTTAATGGCTGTATGACCATATTTGCAACAGTTCTTGCATTGCATGAGTTTGAGAACATAAGGTCTTACTTCCCTATTTAATCAAAGCATTTTGATATTCAAGGGCATAGTTTGGCCATGAACTTAATATTTGCTATTCTGATTGTTTTACTTTTGTTTTTCCTGCTTAGGACCTCATATATTTCGCAGTCTTCAGGGGTGTTGTATCCTGTCTTTAATTAATCTATTAACATTAATCTGTCTATAATTTTATCGTCAAGATTTGGCACTATTACTGTGCCTTGTACCCTATTCATGGTATCATGCCCTGTAACATTTATATTTATATTCCTATAATTTTTAATGTTGGTTTAATTTTCTGATTGGTTTCTGGAACAGTTTCAATAAATTATTCCCCTCTTTTTTTTAAAATTTGTTTTATGCTCATCTTTTGTGATGGGCATCGATTCAACAAGTAATTTTCTCATTTTAATAACGACATCTCTAGGTCTTCTTGTGCCATGATGATATCTACTTCTTTTGGGATTATTTTATGATATTAAGGTTTTAATACCACCTTAATTTTCATGAACTGAGTTTTTCTGTGAACCGTCTATTGCCATGCCAGAAGTCGTAGGGAGGTTTGTTTGTTTCGCATATACGAAATATGGATCAGTTTCATCAGGATGAGGGTCCCTCTCACCAGGGAGGCCCATTTAGGAGAGGGGGAATATTCTTAACCTACAGTGGTAATTGCCCTGGGATCCTCACCTGGGGATATTCACCATACCCACAGTCCGTCGAGATCGGAGCCTAGAGCTGAGAGCATGACCTAACAACAATTTATGATTAGCTAATAATGCAAAGATTGATAACCAGTAAAGGAAACAAAAAAAATCATCCGTGTCAAAAAAAATCAGATTGGTGTTGCATCAGTCAACAAAATAAGAGGAAATTTTCAACAACATATCCTCATCAGCCGTTTGGCTCTGATATGAAATGTATAACTTGGATGCAGCTTACATTAGCCGAGCTCTCTCCTTTAGGTTTTGCCATTTGTTGTCTGGATATAGCTGAAAATCCTCTTTCAGAACTTAGCTGTGGCTGATGAAAACATAGGTGGCTACGACAAAATAAAAATCAGTAACGGATGGTGAGACACTGAGAAAAAGGGACAATTATCTCAAGCTCTCATTCCACTCAACTGAGGCAAGAGAATTATGAGACGATAGTGGCCAGATTACAATGTAATGAATCCATCAAGCAACACGAAATGTTTTTAAAAAATAGTTTATGCAAATGATCTTTCGATGAAAAGGCTGATGTACAGATTTAATCTTTCCTTTAACAATGCTCATTAGCCTGCGTGGTTTCCGCAAAGTGAATTAAAAAAAAAAAAAAAAAAAAAAACAAAAAAAAAAAAAAAAAACTTCCCAGAGATTAATTTGCTTTTGTTCTTCGCTTCATTCATCAGCATAGTTACACCTGGTTATGCAAGACGACATCTATGACTGAACATATTTAAAGGTACCCGCTGATGATTTACTCTAGTCCTGAAAATGACTCGAATAATTCTATCTATTCATTCATTTATTTATTTTATCAGAAAAGATAAGAAATGACACTGAAAGTCTACGAACATGATGTTTTGAGTTGGCAAAAGTGAAATGAATATAATTTTCTTTATGTTTTTTTACTATGGTTCTCGGAAATATTTCTCCCATTCTGTTGTATCTGGAATAGATGGGAATTGTTAAGATGTATTATGGTTAATGTCTTTCTCAGTTCTTCAGACACTCCTCATATATGAATAACAGAGCTGAGAACTTTTTATACACTGCTCCAGTCATCTGACTTCAGATGCATAAAAAGTGCATAAAAATACTCCTCAACCCTTGTTGCTAGTTTGCAGGAATTCATATTTATAGTTTCTTGCTTAAGCTAATCGTTGGGATATTGAATATGAAGTACAGAAAATATGAACAAGAAGCAATATACTTTCTTCTTTATTTTCTTTCTTTGGAACGAGACCGAAGACAGCGATGGTCAAGATACTGTACTGATAACGATACTAAATCGATCTCAAATTTTGTGTTCAACGCGATATGGTTCAATAAAATTAGATTTAATAAAAATCACATAATCGCATTATTCATTAGGATGATGAAAGAATCCGCAATAATGCACTAATTCAAGATCTCGATCTAGAAGTAATTGTAAAGACATATAAAAAATATCTACAATACACATAAACACACACACACACACACCCACACACACACACACACACACACACATATATATATATATATATATATATATATATATATATATATATATATATATATATATAGTGTGTGTGTGTGTGTGTGTGTGTGGTTGTGTGTGTGTGTGTGTGTTGCACTAATTCAAGATCTCGATCTTGAAGTAATTTAAAGACACATTAAAAATATCTACAATACACATACACACACACGCACACACACACACACACACACACACACACACACACACATATATATATATATATATATATATATATATATATATATATATATATATATATATATATGTGTGTGTGTGTGTGTGTGTGTGTGTATGTGTGTGTGTAGTGTGTATTGTAGATATCTTTAATATGTCTTTACAATTACTTCAAGATCGAGATCTTGAATTAGTGCACCATTGCGGATTCTTCATCATCAAAGGAAAAATGTAAGGAAAACTCTGTGGACCAAATGTAAAGGGGTTATATTTACAGACTAATTACTCTATGTATACTCCGTTTTTTTTCCATCTGTCCATCCGCCTGTGGTGTTTTCGCATGGTAACATTGCGTCCCGGGCTTTTAAATAATATCCTATTAGGAATATTAACGGTGTAATTCACATACAGTAAATTAATTAAAACACTTTTTCAGTTCCAAATGTACACCAAGATATCCTTTTATTTACCTAAAACTTACACATAGCGTAACTATTTAAAGCCCGGGACGCAGTGTTACCATGCTCGACCACCACAGGCGGATGGACAGATTAAAAAAAAAGAGAGTATAGTCAAGTGCGCCGGTGCGCTAAGGACACTCACGGTCCGACTATTACTGAAAACAGCAGCACGTAGCACTGGAAAAAAACACGTTGTCGAGTGTCGATACGTGCTGAAACAAAACGGAAAAGGTGAAGCCAGATTAGAAGGCCAGCACACACACACAGAGAGAGAGAGAGAGAGAGAGAGAGAGAGAGAGAGAAAGTCATGCCTGGCCTAATTCTTTATCGAAATTTACGTTACTGAATGGTAAAATGGGGAATACACACACACATATATATATATATATATATATTTTATATATATATATATATAATATATCTATACTATCTATATCTACTCTATATCTATACTATATATATATATATATATATATATATATATATATATATATATATATATATATATATATATATATATATAGATATATTGAATATATTTGGTATATATATATATATATATATAATATATATATATATAATATATATATATATATATATATATATAATATATATATACTTTTAGGGCATAGTTTTTTTCTCTAATACAATTTTCGTTAAAAGCAATTGCTTTAGTGGCATCTTCATACCGACGAAGTTTTTTCCGATTCTCGTTCGTCAATTTCTGGTGAAAAATACGCAGACTTCCTTCTTCCAATTTTTATTTAAAAAGAATTTTGTCACGACGGCTGTTTCGCCTTATGGCATTATCAAGCGACTACTGACTTACAATCTGACCTTTCGGCCTATTTATCTCATCGTGTGGGAGGTATGACCTTGAGGTATGGGTACTGGTTAGTCTAGGGATTAACAGCTTAAGGGTGTTGTTTTAGTTACAAAGAACATAAGGACATATGTACTGTGACAATAAGAGTGAAAGTTTAAACAATGGTTAAATAAATATTCAAAATACAATGCCATGTGCTAGAGTTTCCTTAAATGTATGTTTAAAATTTAATATGTTCATTATAAACAGAGGCGTAAACCCCAAAAGCCCCTTACCATAAAATAAGCCTCAGGATATATAGTAAGCCCAACCTTGTAGCAGCCTTAATAATGAAGAACAGCACCGCTCCAGGGGGACCGAAGGAGATGTGCATGAATGTAGCTTACAAATTTACTTGTCCAGAGGAGGTGTGTAAACCTCACAGCCAAAACTACATCGGGCACACTACAACGACCCTTCGAGACGTCTGCTTGCTCATAGAAATCAAGGGACCATCCATCAACATTAATAGATGTTCACGACAGGAAGCCATCTCTACAAGAGCTCATAGAAGGCACCCAGGTCGTACACAGAGAAGACAACTACGGTCGCCTCTTAATAACGGAAGCAGTGCGCATCGCTATTCAGAAGCCGACCTTGAACATCCAACAACGAATCGGACCATATACTCCCCTCAGCAGGAGAAGGAATACCCAAGCCAACAGGGAC